>NC_053120.1:23631994-23701994 GCF_010015445.1 Perca fluviatilis
AGAGCTGCAAAGATTAATAAATTAATCGATTAGTTGTCAACTCTTCAATTAATGACCAACTGTTTTGGTAATCGCTTTGAGTATTTTTTTTTAACAAAAGAAAAGTTTAAATTCTCTGATTCCAGCTTTTTAAATGTGAATATATATGTTTTGGTTTCTTTAACGTTATTCCTTTTAATACAGTAAACGGAATATATTTGAGTTGTGGACAACTCAAATATATTTATTCAAGATATTTGAGGACCTTGGTCTTTGGGAAACAGATTTTCTGAAATTTATAGATCAAACAACTAATCGAGTAAATTATCGACAGATTAATCAACAATGAAAATAATCGTTACAGCCCTAGATGAAACAAAAGGTTGTTAGCATAACCGCCTCAAGCTTTTAACGTTACCATGATTAGCCAAGCTCATCATCTAACTCATTCAATCATTTCCTTTTGTGTTTTACTTTACAAATCAACAGCCATATCTTGAATAGGCTTTTTGTTTGTACATTCAAATGAACTAAATCCATAATGTATGGTAACCTTGGTTTTGAAAATGTAGACAGCCCCAATCTTGGCTTGTCTAATTTTTGGTAACTCGTCATTAAGCCATTTCATTTGTTTCCTAGCTCACTTCCTCCCTTGAGAGTGGAGATGTGTTGGTTTCACAGATATGCTTTCCTGTTTATTAGTATTTGTGTTACTGACAAAGAGGGTTGGCACTTTACAAAGCCTCCGCTAACAAGACTGAATTGTCTTGGTTAAAAAAAAAAAGCACTTGATGTTTGTAAGATTTTTTTTTTTTAGAGTGACAGGAATGTGAGTTCAACTTATTTTCATGGCACCATGGCAGTGACCATTGACCGCTTCTCAGGTAGGTAGGTATCGGGAAGGAAAATTGGTATTGGAACATCGTTACTGTTCTCTACTGGTTGTTTGTACTGGTTTGCCCTAAAAGTTGGAGCTACAGTACCTTATTTTAGACTCACTTTGAAGTCCCACTCAAAGGCACACACCTACATTGTAAATATAGAATAGCATTGCATTTGCTGCCATAGCAGAGAGCCCTCTGTTGATTTGTCTCAAACCTAAATGAGTGTGTGTGAAAATCAACTTCAGATATTGCAAAACATGGAGGGGGATTGTTGCTCACCCAAGTTCTATGCGAATGTGGTTATTCATCCTATAAAGCACTTTGATTTATTACTTTGTCTGGCAAAGTCAAATAAACCCCTGTTAAAGCTGCTTCAATCTTGCCCTAGATAGTTGTTTTATTGGACGTCAAATAAAACAAATGAGCTGTGATTAAGGTGGCATAATGATCCTGTCTTTCTGAGAAAAAGACAAGAATGTAGGTCAGGGCCCTGATAGAACATTTAAATTTGTCTTTGAAGTAGTAAAAAAACAACAACAACATACTCAAATTGTGCATGGTCTCTTTACAAGGGCCTTTTGTTGTGGCCTCATAATGCTAAATCCTGTACACTTTATAATCATAACATATTATGTTCCATATGCATGAACTGTAAAGCCCACTGTGTTCAGATTATCCAGCATATTGTAACTGCTCTCTGTTTGTAAACCCATCACTTCGGTGCTTTGTTATTCCAGTCGTTGAGAAGCTTGTCCATTTTGCCTCTGGTATATTTCAAGCCTGTGTGAACACAAGCAGAGGGCCCCGGCCAGGCTACCGTAGACGGTGTTCCGTGTGTATCCGTGTGGGTGCTGTGTACAGGAATTCTTTGTCGGGCCAGGAATGCACAGCCTGGCTGTGAAATCCACCGCATGGTTGTGACTCATTGTTCTCTGCCGGGTTTCCATCCAACCAGTTTGCCATATTCAAAGAAAAAAGAAAAAACACCCTTTTCTGCTCCAGGTTGTTCAAACAAATAGACAAACAGTCATGACATGCTGCAGCCGCCTGTTCATCTGAAACAGGGCAGTTAATAACGTCATACCAAACCTGGCTGAGTCAGCTATTTATTTCACATGGGTGTTGCTCTCAAAGAGTCACACCATGGTGAATACATTATGACTGCAGGCACACAGTGGACTGCGACATATTGAAATATCATTCAAACAGCATTAGATAACTGTCCTGCATCCACAAAACAGAAGTAAACACAGTGCTGTGTGTGTGTGTGTGTGTGTGTGTGTGTGTGTGTGTGTGTGTGTGTGTGTGTGTGTGTGTGTGTGTGTGTGTGTGTGTGTGTGTGTTGTTCTGCTTTGTCATGTGAAGTATCCCTCCAGGCTCTGAGTGTCTGGTGATTACTGGCAGAGGGCCAGTCAGTCCCATAGCCAGCAGTGGGACATGTATGAAGCAGGTTAGCTGGGTTGTTTTCACCGGGGCCACATGTGCAGATGATACAGTGACTATGAGGTTTAAACCGTCTACTTAGTTAGTGAAATACATTGTTCATCTGAAGTTTAAATATGAAAACTGTGGTGTGAACAACTGTAGAATTGAAATTAATGGAAACTTTATTGTCCACCGCAACTGTTTGTTGATCGTGTTTCATAATCATGACCAAAACATAAAAACTGTGTTAGTCATTTTCTATCTCAGTGTAGCTCTCTAGTATATCTGTGGTTCCTGACTGTTTGTCTCTCTCAGTTCTTTTTCCTTTCTCTTTAAAGGGGCACTATAGAGAGCCCAAGTCCCGTCCTTCTACTTCCGGCCAATGGGACCTATCTTTCGAAAAAGTATGAACTAGAGTCAATGGAGAGATAATAATAATTTTTTGATCCCGTTTGAATTGAGCTATGGATTATTTTTCAACCGAAGAAAGTATCAGTTTATTGTTAAACTGTTGAAGTATAAGACTGTGAAAATACGTAATTAGAAAGACTACAAACTTCATGGATGACGTCTCGCTGAAGCTACGATGTCTCTGTGTATCGTACCGGGGATGTAACGTGACTCTAATGAGCAGAGGATCTCGCTTGTTCTTTTGCTTATCTGCTGATAACACTTCACTGGATAAAACACAGCAGTTAAGATACGTTACATGTGTTGTTTAACAGAGCTAAGCTAGCTAGCGAGCAAGCCGATCATCAAGCTAGGTGAGGTAGATTGTGTGAGACGGGAGATGTAGTCCACTGAGCGGTTTCACACAAAACTAAGTGGTACTACGACTTGGTGGTACCTACGGCTAACTGAGACTTTCTTCGGTTGAAAAATTATCTTTTAAATTGACAAACATCATATTTGTAATCCATGGCTCGATTCAAACGGGATCAAAAAATAATTTGCCTCTCCCCGTTCACTACCATTCATATTTTTTTCCGAGTTTAGGTCCCATGAGGTCCACCGGAAGGGGCGGGACTTCAGCTCTCTGTGCAGTTTTGGCAATTTCTTTGCTTTTTTTAAATTTATTTATTTATTTTTGCTTGCAGGTTTCTCTATAGAGCTCCACCTACAGCTTTGGAATAGATATTTAGCAACGCTCTCGTAAAAACTCGTTGGCGACTCTTCCCCCCTCCCATCTTCTCCCTCTGGTCATGTGCATTTGTTTTCAAAGAAGCCGGCGAACGCACCGCGCCATGTCCACTCATTGAGGTTTTTCTCGAGATATTACCCTTCTCTCCCGGGTCCGTAACCTTATTCTTTTTTCCTACAATGGCCTTAGAACGCTGTCGGAGGGGAAGCAACTTGCTTTTGCCAACATCAAGCTGACAAGAAACTCTGTGGCAGATAAAGTTTCTGATCAAAGATACTTACAAGTGCAACAGCAAGAACGCCAGGTCAGCATCGGATTTGCAGGCTTCTGTTTGTCTCCGTTCTTACCAGCTCCGATGTTTACTTCTGTCTGACTCCTAGTCTGCCGTTTCCTCTTCCTCTGTTCCTCCGACAAAGCTTTCCTAGCTTTCTGCTTCTTTTTTGCCGGCTCATCCATCGTTACCTTGTTCTTATAGCTGGCCGGTACCTGGATGGGGACGTGTAGCGGCGTGTATGTGTGCAGTGCCGTGAAGCGATTTGTTACATCGCGAGACGTGATATCACGCAATACTTCCTGACTCTGAGACCGGCATCTCGCCGGCCCAAAGTAGCAATTCAACCCGAAAAAAGTCATATAACCATTCCAATGACTCCGAAGCTGTTCAGTTAAGGTAAATTAAGCTTAAAAAACTGCATAGTTCCCCTTTAACATCTCTGTCTTCTCTTCTCGTATTTTCTTGACACTGGGGAAGTCTTACAAAATCAAGAAGTGAGACCTCTGTGTTTTTATGAAATTATACAATGATGCAGTATTCAACATGCCATCTGGGGAAATGATGGCAAGCACAGACCCGTGCTGCAATTTTTTTTTTTTTTTAATAGATGTTTGTGTCTCCTTTTTAAAATGTTTTATTTGCTGAGGAGCCCCTTGATTTTGCAATCTCACAATTTGTGAGTGCTTGCAGTTTTGTCTGATACTGCGATCCCTTCCTGTATGGTGGAGTAACATAAAACAAAAAAACCACTGCAGTTACTGTGCTTCTGTGCTCTCCATGGAGATCAGTTTATTGAGTTAATTAAACAACAAGTTAGGCCATAAAAACATGTGCAGTTTCCATCATCTCTACTTGGGAACTCTATCATTTTCTGTGACACCAGTCTGTCAGTTCACATTTGGCAGATTTGACCTCTTCCTGTGCCGGTTTGTGTTGTGCACCAGAACAGCAAAAAACAAAAAAGGCACTGTGCCTTATCTTCATAACTATAAGGTCATGGTCACGGTGATGTTCAACAGAAACTATGCTGTGTGTGTAGTGACTGCACTGCTGTGAATAGGCCTGGGATCTGTGAAATTGGATGGCTGGCTGTGTTTGAAGTGCTGCTGTGTCAGCACCTGGCATCTTTTAATTGTCCTTTTTGTTGCATGTAATTATGACGTGAATGGGATCTCTGCGACTCGAAATATACTGTGGAACAGAACCTCTTTCATATCTCAGTCATGTGGTGACCTCGAGTGGCTAACTAAACACTGACAGACCACTTCTTCACAGCAAGCATGAAAAGGAGGGGTGTTGTCCGTTGGTTTTGGCTCGTCTGTCTTTTTCAGCTCCAGACGATCAGTCGACAGACACTCAGTTCTGTTAAGCAGCTGACTGTGTGCCTTCTTTTTTTTCTTTTCTTTTTTTCTCCGCGGGGGGGATTGCTTCATCATTTGTACCAGCTCCATGTTAGCCTTGCAGTAGCAGTGGAGGGGAGGGTACAAGCAAGAGGACCCAGCCCGGCTGCAGAGGGCTTGGCCGAGCCTGGCTGAGCTGCCGGAGTCATGTTTCCCCCCCCTCTGGCTGTGTCACGGAGAAATGAGAGCAGGGCTGAGGAAAGAAGAGGGAATACAGAAACTGCCAGATCAAGAGCAGACAGAGCCTTTCCTTCTAGTGGTGCCCCTTTTTGAAAGGAGAGCCTGCTGTGAATAGAGGTGAGCGTGAGGCCCCAGTAGACCTTTATAACCGTCCCCCTGAAGCCCTGACCATGTGTTCTTTTTTCTCTGGATGGGGCCACCAGTGTGCTAATCATACCTGTGAAACGTAGCTTTACAGGCTATTTGATTGAAGTTAAAAAAGGTGTCGCGACCACCTAAGAATCAGTTTGTAACATAACTTCAGCGTTTGACCCTTTTCCTTCTCCTCACCGTCCTCCTCCTGAGTTAAGTTAATGAGGCAGGGGCCTGCTGGGTACGAACATGAAAATCTCTGGGACCTCTGTGTGTGTGTTAGCGTATGGAATTTGCTCTACTCAAGGACCTTTTTTTTTTTTCTCATTCAGTGCGAGTGTTGGGTGGGTGTGTGAGGATAAGGTCTGTAGAGAAGGCAAAGAGGTGCTCAGGGAGAACAGAATGATTTGTTCTGTTCAGGGTCTTTGCATTGACCTGGTTTACTTTGCCTTGCTGTCACTTTCCACAGCAGCTTTTTTAGCCCACAATCCAAGAAAGATGTTTTTTGCGGGAAGACGAAATTGATCTTGCATTGTCTTCTCAGTAACGAGCCTTTCGTGAGGGTTTTTTTTACGTGGTTGGCGGGAAATTGGCTGCTCTTCAAATGAGCTGTTCAGGGTTACTCACTTTTTGACCATGGATGCTGTTAATTCTGTGCTCAATCCAATTATGAAATTATGAGGCATGACATGCAAGTCAGCTGTAGCATGTTTCAGCAAGTGTACTGAGGCTAGCACTTACAGTAGTGATGGGCAGAGGTCTTCTCTGAGCTGGTATCTGAAGCAAAAGGTTCTTCCCAGTAGGGGAGACGCACTGAGATGGGAGAGAGCCGGTGTTGTACAGTAAAGGCTCATATTTGAGTAGGGTTGCAAAATTCCATGAATTTTCAAAGTTGTAAACTTTCCATGGGAATAAATGGGAATTAATGGGAATAAACTGGATATTTTTAATATTGCTTGTTAGAATACTGTTAGTCTATAACAGGGAACTTAAATGTAGTTGGGAAAAAAAAAACACATCTTGCAGCAAAATCTTGGTTAAAACAATCTGATTTAATGCAACTTCAGTTGAATGTCCTCCCTATATTCGTCAATGACATGCACACACGCAGTAATCAGCATAGGCTACTACATACTTGCCAAGATTTAGTTTATAAAAAATGTCTGCCTCTTTGTAACCCTATATGTGAGTATATAATAAGGATGTGAATCGATCTAGTCAATACATGAGTTGATCCCTACTAACTCAAAAGAGAAAGGTGATATTGGCCTTCTAAGACCCAGCTGTATTGCTCTTTTTCCTCCTCCTTGTGTTTCTTGTCTTCTGTCTGCGTGGTGCTGATGAGATAGGAGACAGATGAGCCAAGCAAGCAGCCTGTCTGTGTTTAGGCCAGCTGTGTGTCCACTTGTGTTTTGTGGCATTGTGTTACAAGGGATATGGTTTTAAAGCCTCCTGGTAAGCTGCATTGTGAAATCATGCTCTTACCTTCTCAAAGGGATCAGTGCTCATGCTTATCCTTAATGCATATCGCCACCTTTCTGATGTACTTGTAGCTTGCATTCAGACTCGCAGGATTGTGATTAGGACTGCACAATGTATCGTTTTTTTTTTTTTTTTTTTCAATCCTCATCGCGAAATCAACTGCCGCAATAAACGCATCAGGAAAGGATGCGGCATATCGCGAAAGACACTGAGATTTTTTTGTTAGTTGAAAGAAAATATCAGTAGAAAACAGCACTTTCAAATGTAACTCATTATTTTTTTAGTGGTGCCTATTCAATTTTTTCAATAGTTAAGTTATTTTATTGGTTTACATATATACAAATAATACAGATTAATATACACATAATCAATAATAGACATTCAGAGGGGCTTAATCTGGGCACTGTCCAATGCATAATCCAATTAAAATGGAAAAATAAACTAAAATACTGAAAAGAAAAGTGTTGGAAATTATTTCCTTTCATTTGTTTTAAATTCAACAAGCAAAACAATTTGTATTTTTGCAGAATATTGAAAGCAGCAGAACGAAGTACATTTTAATATCTATTTATCGCTAGTAATATCGTTATTGCGATATTCAACGTTATCCATATTGCATATTTTCCTCATTGTGTGGAGCCCTAATTGTGATGAATGAAGCTATTTATCGGGAAGTGTCGATGCATAGGCCTCAAAGCAAAATGCTACAAAGTGGGATAACTTTTTTTAAATTGAAATATTTAAAGCTATAGTGCATAGTTTGTCTCCCCCATGAGGAATTCTAAGTAATGACAACACTGTCATTGCGTCCAGCAAGCCCCTCTTCCACGCAGTTACTTGTAGCCAAGGAGAACACGGAGGATTAAAAAAAACATGGTGGGCTCTTCAGACGAGGTAACTATCTTCGCTGCAGCTTCTGCGCACGAAAGTCGCCGGACTTCACCATTTTCTAAACATAGCCATACTGAGAAATACAGAGAGTTGTGTGGAGCTGATAGTCTTAATAAGTTTTGTATCAACTCATTTGGCAATGGCTTGAATGTAACGGATGTCTATTATTATAAAAAAAAAAGTTACGAACTAAAGCTTTAAAGGTCCCATGACATGGTGCTCTTTGGATGCTTTTATTTAGGCCTTAGTGGTCCCCTAATACTGTATCTGAAATTCAGCCTTGGTGCAGAATTACAGCCACTAGAGCCAGTCCCACAATGAGCTTTCCTTAGTATGTGCCATTTCTGGGTCTGTAGCTATTGAGGGGGAGAGAGGGGGGGCGAGGTGGAGAGTGGGGGTGTGGCCTTGACCAACTGCCACTCTTCTCGTTTGAAAGCCATGATGTCTCTCTCTCTCTCATGGGTGGGCCAAATTCTCTGGGTGGGCAAAGCAGAGAAAGGGGAGGTAACCTTGCTCCTTATGACCTCATAAGGAGAAGATTCCAGATCGGCCCATCTGAGCTTTCATTTTCTCAAAGGCAGAGCAGGATACCCAGGGCTCGGTTTACACCTATCGCTATTTCTAGCCACTGGGGGACCATAGGGAGGCTGGGGGAACGCATATTAATGTTAAAAAACCTCTTAAAGTGAAATTTTCATACCATGGGACCTTTTTTTTAAGGGCATGTAATGAAAGCAGCAATGCTGAGTAATTGGTACCATTTCCCTGTTTGTCACCACAGAGCTGGTTGCTCTGGTTTACTTTTCATAACTGGACAAAGAGTGTTTTTTTTTTCTTTCTTTGATGTCTGATGGATTTTTTTTGATATCATAAGTTAAATGACAACTCAATGGATAGAGTAGATGTTATGGATAGTTATTTGCCAAAGGAATTCAATTTGAAGAAGGAAAAAAAACAAAAACATAACAATGCCAGAAAAATAAAGTCTGTCTGGGGTTTTCAGAAGTCAAGCTGCTGAAGAGCGTTTTATTCACATTGTTTTGTTGGAAAATCAAACCTGGGAGACAAACAAACATAAACCACTTTACCCACTGGGAGTGTTGGCACAGCATTACGTTCAGCCGAATGCCCTCTAGTTCGCTTTTACACCATTTACATTCCATTTTGAATAGGACCACAGTCCATGTCCAACTGACTGTGGGCAGATGTGGAGGCAGGGAGGTTTCCCAAATATAATAGATTAAATTATCTTTGCCTACTTTTCAGCCAATGGACAGATATTATCTTGATGCTGATATTGTTTTGGACAAATCAAGCTCTCCCTGTTGTTCCCTGGCCCTCTTCTTCCTCCTCTTCCCCCCCCCCCCCCCCTGGCTGGCTGCTGTTGGTTGCACTGTTGCCAGCCTGTAATGTGTACAATGCTGGCCTGAACCCTGCACTCTGAAGGGCCGCCAATTTTCTAGCAGGGTCAGTCAGACCCGGGGATTTAAATTTTTTCCCCTACAAGCAGCATTCTCTCAGGACTGTGTCAGTGTTTCCTCTCTGCTCTGGTTTTTATATGGTGAGAGCAGGTTTATTCTGCAAATCAGGATCACTCAAGACACCAAATACAACAAATGTGGCTCTTGTATGGAAAGTCAGGTCACTGATACACTTTAAAGGCAACAGACACTGAAATACAGCTCTAATGGACCTATTCTGTGACCGTTACCAGGTCACACTTATATAGCGTTTTGGTCTGAGCGTTGATATGTTCCTGCTACAGCCAGCCTGGTTTAAATGCTACATTGCACGCAAAGAGGGATAAGACCTTAATGTTAAGCACGAGTATTATATAAAGCACAACCCCTTTTTATTCCAAGTAAAATCCCCCCTGCCTCCTCCCACCACCACTCCAACACCTCCCTGCTCCCATACACCTGATCCCCCTGCCTCCCGCTTGTCTGCTCACTGTGGCGAGGACCAGCTGACCATGCCGAATCAGCACATGTGAGCAAGTGTGTGTATATGTATATGACTGTGGGGGGGAGGGGGAAGAATCAGTAGAAGGTTTCATGCTGTGAGTGACGTGCGTGTGTGTAATCGGTATAGTCAGTGTGTCTCCCACCGTCCCACCCATGGCACGCCTAATGGAACGGGAGAAGGGGTCCACGCATAGTAGCATTTATACAGTGTGGTTGTGGGTGTGGTTTCAGTGCATATAATAGCAGAACATGGGTGTGAGTAGTGGATTGTCTTTGGTTGCAGTGACAGCTGGAGAGGACAAACCCCCACAATGTCTTTATACCAGCACCAGCAGCCCCCCCTCACCCATCGGTGTTTCTTTAAGCTCAACACACTCAGCAGCTGAATGCACTCCCTCCCTCCCTCCCTCCCTCCCTCCTTCCACACCGTATTACATTACACTGTCATTCGTTCCTCCATGCTCAGCCACCTTTGTGACTCTACAGCTACTATTTATAAGTT
Source organism: Perca fluviatilis (assembly GCF_010015445.1). Classification (NCBI taxonomy): domain Eukaryota; kingdom Metazoa; phylum Chordata; class Actinopteri; order Perciformes; family Percidae; genus Perca; species Perca fluviatilis. The sequence continues at coordinate 23,642,249 of NC_053120.1, forward strand.
TCTTTCAATCACATATTGATGCTGATCAGCATAATTGTGGAGATCTTCATTCAGCAGCTGCGTGCGTGCATGCGTGTTTCAGTTTCCCCTGGGTGACGGCGGCCATGAACAAAGTAGTTTTTAGCAAAGGTACATGTGAATCCAATACACACTATAGGTATTCTATAGTTATTGTTGCTCTTTTGACCTAAGCGGTGGAAGTGGTTCTCCCAAACAGCAATAGTTCGGAGCAAAGTAGTCATGACTTGTCTGTTGGCAAAGGGAGACGTGTAGATAAACAGCCTGCCTTTCGCAATGCTAATATGTGTCTTCTCTCGCCCTCAGGCTCGGATCAAGTTCCCCGTCGACTACCCGTACTCTCCACCTGCTTTCCGATTCCTCACCAAAATGTGGCATCCCAACATTTATGAGGTAATTGTGACCAGTATAAACAAGAAATCGACCGATATTGGTTTTTCAAGGCCTATACCGATACTGACTATTAGTAGTTAATCAAATCGATAACAGATATTTGGAGCCGATATGCATTTACAGTGAAAATGAAAGTCTTTAAGTCAAATGTAGGATTTTGGAATGTTACAAACTCCAACATAAACCTTTTGTTTAGATGCTTTAAGCAATTATTTAATAAATGAGAAACTTTCAACATAATACACAGTAAAAGATAGTGTTGTGGGACATTAAGTCGGACTCAGTGGTGAGTGAAACCGAATCAGATCTGTAGCGGAGCCAAAGTAGGGCACTTTTTAATGAATTAACTTGATCGGTTATTAGGCAAATAAAACGCCCATACAGATAATCTGCAAACGGCCAAGTGTAAATGCTTGGGCAGAACATCCAGGAGCTTCTCATAGCCTCTGTTAATACACCTGTGAGCTAGTGTCATATTTGTAGGGTACATACGAGTATAAGATGACACTAGATCCTGGTAAAACAAACAAAAAATTAGGATTTTTTAAATGTTTATTTTAGACAAACTGTAGAAGAGTGTCCAGTCCCATTTTATCTCATTTGTAACTGTATCTGAGTAACTATTGTCTGAACGTGTTGGTGTATTCTCTTGTGTCCCTAGAACGGTGATGTATGCATCTCTATCCTGCACCCACCGGTGGACGACCCACAGAGCGGAGAGTTGCCTTCAGAGAGGTGGAACCCCACACAGAACGTCAGGTACACTACATAATGTTCTCAATTCCGTCCTAGTTTATATTGTGAAGAACAACATGAACGAAAATGACAAGCAGGTTTACGGTTTGTCCAGTGGCGCAGTGCAGTAGGCAAGACTTATAAAACTAACTTTCTGTCATATTTGCTGAAACTGACCCGATGTTCCAGTAGAACTACACGAAGGAGGTCATTTAAAAAAAAAATCTGCCTCCTCTGGCACCACCTACAGCCTGTAGTGCGATTTGCAAAAATCCACAGCTGTTGTTGTAGTGTTGTCCTCACGTTGTGGCTTTTATTGTCGCAGCGGTGTTTTAATGTTGTGGGTTTTGATGTTGTTGTTGTTGTGGTGGTGTTTTATTGTTGTGAAATCTTATGTTAGTGTTTTTATGCTTCAGTGTTAGGTTTCCCTTCTGACAGAGATGTTATTCTCGGTTTCCTGCTCAGGGACTACAATTAAGAAAATAGCTTATAGCTAACTCTGATACTGCTGAGGAGCTGTGCCTTGTCCCTGTCAAATAAACAAATAATGGCATGTTAATAAATGAATTAATTAGGATTGCAGACATGGATTTCCAGGAGCTTTGCACCTTAATGCCATGTCAAATAACTACCCTCCTTCTACTGTCCACGTTTCCCCCATCGTCTCCTCGTCCACCAATCAATACAGGCTAAAGGTTTCAGGTATAATGCAAGTGTTTGTGCAGCTTGTATCCCATTTCTTACAAATTGCTGGAAGTAAGCATTACTGGACTTTACACTCCAGATCCAGCTAAGTTTTTAGATAGATTTTTCTACCTAGCAGGATTAAGATGTGATATGACCGTTCAACTTGCGAAAACTTTCCGTAGTTTCCTTCTTTATTATCAAATGCTAATATAGCTAATAGCATTAACTGTTTTAAAATATCTTCCTCCAGATCTGTTTTAAAAATACTGATGTGAGGGTTATAACTGACAAACCTGCCAGTCGCAGTTATGTATTTCAAATGATGCAGTACCTAGGTGCAGCGATGCTATTTTTATAGATTTTGGTGATGATATTGGGTAGGACAGTTGTTTGAGATCTTCTCTCAACTGCTAACCAACTTCATGCATTGTAAATGCAGGAAACTTTCAAACATGAAGTATAATTAATTAGGGTTGGGTACTGAAATCTGGCACCAATATGGCACCGGTTCCTAAACGGCCGGTATCTATCATAAAAAATGACAACGCAGATTTCGGTGCCTCATTTTGGTGCCACTTCAATGCCTGCGCGACTCTCTGGTGCTCCAAAACGGACGTTGGAGGCAACAGAAGCATCACTGCACATGATATTAGTTAACACTTAGGGCCCTATCTTGCACTCGGCGCAATTGCCTTTGTACACAGACGCATGTATCATTCCTATTTTGCACCCGACACACAGCGGACTTTTCTCTCCACAGACGCACTTCAGTAAATTAGGGAATGTATTTGCGCTCCTGGGGGCGGTTCAGCGAAAAGAGGAGGCGTGTTCCGGCGCAAACGTTACTTTGTGCTATTCTGCAGTTTCAGAAAACAATTCCGCCATTGACCAGGAAAAACCTGGTCTAAAGTCAGTAGCGCGTTATTCAGATGCTATTTTAGGGGCGCGTGCTTGGCCATAATGTAGCGTGTGCACAACGCGCATACACTTCTCTCATCTAAATGGATGCAGCAGTTCCCATTTTTGCAAACCATACATAATTACAAAGGACAATATTACTGAAAATGCGCTTCAGGTGTTTGGAAAGGTCAGGAGGCTACAGTACAGTCCTCAAAAAGTCGCAGCATTCTTTGTGGCTTGTTGTGTTTTACACAACATTTCCATGAATCATCGATGTGTTGATGACATAAATGAGGAAATATTAGAGGACTTAAGGAGACGTGATGTTGAACTACGGCGGGATCTGGTCCGGGAGTAATGCGCGATGCGCTCCTGATGGAGCGGGTGGACGGAGATGGAGTGGGGGGAAGAGGAAGGGGCACAACAGGTGCAGGTGGTGCGTTTGGAGGCCCACGCTCCATGGCTGCAGCAATCCTCTCCAGACTTGAGGAGATGCGCCCGAGGCCGCGCAATAAATCGCCCGCTTCGGCCAAGACGGGCATTTATTACTTTGCCGCATCTCGCACCGGCAGCTCCGCTAGCGTGCGCCAGGCAAATCCGCGTCATAATAGCAATCCGCCATGGAACAAGCGCCTGCTCTTAAAGGGAATGTGAGATGACGCTCTGATTGGTTTATTGCACGTTACGCCCAAACCACACCTAGCTACTTCAGACCAACCCATTTTAGATTTGCGTCGGGCGCAAGAGTCATTTATCCCGCCGGTAAAATAGCAACAGCGCCCAAGATCCGCCCACAAAGCTACTTGCGTTTTGCGTTTCATACTTGCGTTTCAGATCGTTAAAATAGGGCCCTCAGTCTCGTTTTGCCAGACCTTCCTCCACAGCGCTGCGGAAGGAGGTCTGGCTAGTCCACCCAACATTCCAGGATAGGAGAATAACATGCTCTGATTTATTGGCATTTCTTTAAACCAATCACAATCTTTATGGGAAGCGCTAAGCGCCAGACGCAATAACTGTGCCTCTGCAAAATAGCCTCGGAAAGGAACTTGTTTTGGTGGAACATGTGCATGTAGGGAAGCAAGCTCTGGAATGAGAAAAAAATGGCTTTAAGAGTGTGTGATGAGGACTATAATAATAATAATAATAATAATAATAATAATAATAATAATAATAATAATAAAGATAAATATAATTTGATTGTCGGTTCTATCTCGGAGGATGTTTCCTGAATTGACAACACAAAGAAAGCGGAAGGTGAGGGACATCCGGCCGAAAATGAGGGACATCCAGCGAAACCGGAACAATGCCGTAAATGAAACGTCGTTGATATAGACTAGTTAACACTACACTTGGCAGCAGGTAATGTCAGCCCAACGTTAGCTAGTAGCTGGCTTAAACACGGTCAAAATGCTAAAAGCTAAACAGTGCAGGCTTTATTTATTCAGCACCTGCAGGGGGTACGGACACAAACTTTCATCGCTGGATTTAACGGTGTCCACAGTAATGGGCCCTGTGTAGCCTCTGAGCTGATGAGGGCCCACTACACCGGTCTCAGACTGCTGATAAGATTTGGAAATACATTGTTGTCGGTCGGCTCTATTGTTGTTGCTGAAAGCCAGTCTGAAATGAACTTCAATGATCACAAAAACAAAGTCCGTCCCACATTTTGTTTCACAAGTTGATTGAGCTGAGTCAAAGTAAAGTAGAAATAATAATAATAATAATAATAATGTCAGTATCTCTAATGAACGGCGGCTCTTGGAGCTAAATTCAACAGATGACGGCAGAGACAAACTGATGTTCTGATGTTTAGCGGGCTGGTTGTCTGACCCTAACCTTCATCTCTCCCCCCTCTCGTTCTCTCTTTGTCCATGTGTCCTTTCTTTCTTTCATTCTTTTCCATCTCTGTTCTCAATGTCTCTCGTCTCGTCTTACCTCCATCTTGCCTTCCCCCACCCTGTGTCCCTCTGTCTCCCCTGTCCTCCTCCTGTATTGCTTTCCTGTATTTTAATCTCGCTCCACTCTCTGACGTCTCTCTCAGGACCATCCTGCTCAGCGTGATCTCTTTGCTGAACGAGCCCAACACTTTCTCCCCGGCCAACGTGGACGCATCCGTCATGTACCGCAAGTGGAGGGACAGCAAGGGCAAGGACCGAGAATACATCGAGATCATCAGGTACCAAGAGGAGAAACAACTGCACACACACCGCACCTTTCACACTTGAAATGGGAGCTCGTCAGTGTAGCAGGTACACAGAGCAGCGGCACTGAAGGCCTCATCTGCTTCTTTTTTGTTTGTTTGTTTTTCTCTTCTGTCTTTCCTCCTCGCAGGAAGCAGGTGGTGGCTACCAAAGCTGAAGCGGAGCGGGACGGCGTCAAGGTTCCCATCACCTTGGACGAGTACTGTGTCCGCACCCAAGTGCCGCCCACAGACGACGGCTCCAACCTCTTGTACGATGACTACTACGACGACGAGGAACTGGAGGAAGACGACGAGGACGACAACGAGGACTGTTGCTATGACGACGATGACTCAGGCACCGAGGACTCCTGACCATGCCCTTCCCGCGATGTCTCCCTCTCGTCCCTGACCGGTCCCCGGCCTCACCCCCTCGCCACACAGACACACACACACACACACACACACACCTCCCTTTCTTGTCATGGACTGAACTTTGACTCCCTGCCCCCTCTTCCTCCTGAATCAACCCCTCATCCTCCTCACTTAGCACAGCCCCCGTCCACCTTCTGTCACATGTGCAGTCACAATATGCACACTAAAACCTGATGCATCGAAGAGAAGAAAGCTACACAGTTGGTTTTGTTTCTTACATGTTTCTCTTTTTTTTTCTTTTTTTTTTTTTTCTTTTCTTTTTTTCATTTGTTGTCTGAGTAGAGGTTACACACGATGCACACACACATTAGCACAGCTTAGGGATAGTAGTACTTCCTCGTCTGCTTCCGTTTGTCTGCACTGATAACTAATAGCTGGTTGAAAAGATCTCCAAGATCTGTTCCTTCCTTTGGCTTTGAGTGGAACAAAGTGTGTCTGATGGCCAAGTTTCTTGTAGAAAATTTGGCGGAGGAACGGTCGCGCCTTTTTCTGACATCATCAGCAGGGTGGAATGTAACGTCACAGGTCAGATCAGAGTAAAACAAGCAGGGAGCATTTGCAAAGTAGGCTAATTTCGTGTGTGTGTGTGTGTGTGTGTGTGTGTGTGTGTGTGTGTGTGTGTGTGTGTGTGTGTGTGTGTGTGTGTGTGTGTGTGTGTGTGTGTGTGTGTGTGTTGTGTGTGTGTGTGTGTGTGTGTGTGTGTGTGTGTGTGTGTGTGTGTGTGTGTGTGTGTGTGTTGAAAAGTCACTTCTGTCTGTGAGCCATGTGTGTGACTTCTGGTTTAGCGGGCTGTTTGAAGCCCTGCCATGCTTCACCTCTGACCTTTCTTGAGCCCCAAGGCTTGTGCTGCACCAAACAGGCAAGTTATCCGTTTAAAAAAAAAAAAGAAGCTGTTCACACTCCCTTGTGCCTTCCCTCCACTCCCTGATATCACAGATCTCAATGACTTGACTGAATGAGCCTGCCTCGGTCAAAGCAGCCAGACATACAAAGGTGGCCGAGGGAGATATTCAAGCTCACAAGGTCTCAGGTGGGGATGCTGTGCAAACGGCCCCCCCACCTGAAGGAAAAAAAACGTATTCATCGCAGCACCTGTCAGATTTGTCCATGGCGTGAGTGAGAAAGGTGTAAGAACCAACAGCTGAACTGGAAGACTGTAGAATGTAGATCAGAATCCCACAATCGTCCTCTTGACTGCCACGCGGCCTTCAACATATAAGCACGTGCTACTAGTGGCCTGGATGCATTAAGAAACAGCTAGCTGAGCCTGCTGCTGCTCCTAAAAATCCAATGTACTGTATTTAAAAAAACAACCTATGCAGTCAGCGCTTGAACCTACTTAATATGCAGTGCTTTAAACGTGGCAGTAAAGCTGAGCCTTTTCAACAGTCTGACCTGAACTCCAGCTCGACTTTTCCAACCTGTAAGGGCTTTGGACTGACTGCGTCCTTGGTTAGAGATGGACCCGTGTAGTTGTATCTGTCTTTTATGTTTTTGTCGGTGGTTTGTTATTCTAATTTAGAGTAGCACAAGTCTCCAGAGCGAGCGTGAGATTGTACATCAGCCTTCACCAGAGCTCGCCCCCTAGTGGCGGCTCTGTGTACTGGCTTTGTTTTGGTCCCCCCTCCCTCTGAAATGCTTGACTGGGCCGCAGCCATCTTGACTCACCTTAATCAATGAACCCTGTTACCTCCGATGAGATCAGGTAGCAGTGTGAGTGATTCAGAAGAATGAAAATGGCCTGATGAACATGCAGACTGACGGGGGGGGGATTTGTTTTCAGTCTACGCTGTCAGACGGCCCATTTCGTTTCTTCTCTCCTAACTGCAAGGAGTGCTCTGTTGCACACTTAAGGACCCATCCAACAGTATTTCCGATGAAATTCCCAACCATGTTTCCGTTGTGTGTGCCGACCGTTTATAAGATGTTCTGAGAAGTGTGGAGAAGAAGCAGGAATGGGGATAGGGTTGATCTTTGAGCATGAACAGGAGAATGTTGTTCTTCACTAGCATGCTGTTATGATGTGTTTGTGGTTTTAGATCTGCTATAAGGGTCGGGGGGGGAGGGGGGCGTTGTGTCCTGAGACAAAGGTCTTCTACTCAATTTTATCTAAACTGTTGCATTATGAATGGGCTGAGGGTTGTCTGGTTTTTTTTGTTGTTTTTTTTGGGCGGGCTTCTTTTACTGTTTTGATGTAATCTTTTATTTCCAAATTGTGGTGCGAGCTGCGATGTTTTCTGTCTTCTATGTATTAAGTGCTGCGAATATTGACCTGATTGTTAAAAACCCAGGATTGTTCATGGAAGGACACGACTAAATGTACCAACTTATTATACACGAATATCATAGCAGCAGAAAATTTGTGCAGAACCAAATTGACACAGCACACTACACAGTAATTGTTCCAGCCTTCTATCAAGCCCAGAATGCTCAGAAAGGAGTTCTCAATACTCAGTAATTGACTGATTTCCATCACACAACCTATGAATGATCCTTCTCCCCTCTGTTTTGAGGGTTTGGGGTGAATGGAATTTGAATTTTTTTTTTTTTTTTTTTTTGTCAAACTACTGTTACTTTTATCGTCTTTCCTCCCCACTCGTCCCCCAGTTCTCTGAGCTCTGATTGGTGGCAGCATCACTGAGGGTAAAACCCAGCATATAATTACAGAAAACTACAAGAACCTCAGGAAAAAAACAACTACCAACTAACAAACAAAACAAATCCTTTTCCAGCGGAGTGAATCTGACCCCGGGGAGTCTCACTTTTTGGCTTCAAGGGACTGTTTACAATCTCTACCTTGATATGCACATGTGGATATTTGACGATCACTTGATGTTTGTTTTTTTCTTGTTTATATTTCCTTTTTTTCTTATGGTTTGTAAATCTATTTAAAATCTGAAATAAAGATCTTTATTAGATATTGACTGTTTTTTTTTTTTTTTTTTTTTAATTGAGGTTTGGGGGTAAATGGTTGACTTCAGTTTTAAAAGTCTTATCGTCCCTTTTCTGTGTTCTCTTATAGACACTTAAAATGGGGTGAATGACTGAAACTCTGAGCTATCTCTGAGAGGTAAGACTTGTGTCCTTCCTTCTTTACTTTCACTTCAGGTTTAAAAAAAAATAAAGTGTACCCAATAGTCACATGGACTCCGAGGGTGGTGGAGACGTTAAAGGATTTCCATGTTTTCATCTATTTGAAGTGGGGAATTTTGGACATAACTTTTTTAAATGGACATGGTTTCTTTTTCCTTGTCTTGTGTTACCTTCTTCACTCTAAACATGTGAAGACATTTCTGCATGTTCTGTCCATTGCGAATCATCTCTCAGAGCCTCTCTGTGTCAACGTGGTAAACATATCTGCTGAACATCAACATGTTGGCATTGTCACTGTAAGCATGTTTGCCTTTTTAGTTTGTAGCAGCGCTGTGCCTTAGTGTAGCCTTAGTGTAGCCTCACAGCTGCTAGCATATCTGTAGACTCTTGTCAGATAAAGAACGGTGCTGATCTGTGAGGCATTACATGCAACTAGACTACACCGAGCAGCAGTAAGGGTGCTGAAATATGGACAAGGAGCAATTGTGATAAGCCTGTCTCTGTAGTCTGGTTATACTGTAGGGAGACAAGTTTGTATCTTTATGTCATACTGACTCCTAGCTGTTGGGTATATTCATGTATCTTTACAGACCGTAAAGACAGTCTACACATTATGGTTTTTGGTAAACAAACCATTTCACTGTAATGGTCTCCATTGACGAATACTGGAATGGAATAATTCAGCGTTGGGGAACGATGCGTAAGTATGATCGTAACACAGGAGTGTAATTACCAAATACCAGAGATAAAAGTAATCTAATGTGCTCTGAGTTAGAATGAGTCCAGTAATAAGGCTTTTGATTGATCACATTATGGAGCAGGTTATATTGCAAGAAACATCTTAACAGTTACCTAAAAGCAGCTCTAACGATCCCAGCATTATGCAATAAGCAAAATTATAAACTATAATAATATAATGAATAACTATAATGAATAATAAGAAAATAGAAATTGGCTAATCACAAGTCCCACAGGTGAGGAAACTTCAAAATGAATCCTCATGTCTAATGCTGCAGAAGTGTTCCCACCCTTCTTACATCTTTCCTGATGTAATTAATAAGGAGATTAAATTAGATTGATGATTTCAACTCATCATGGGTATTCAACCCTTCTGATTCTTTCTTTGCATTTCAAACATGAAATCCTTTCATCAATATTTGTGAGATGCACAATGAATTGTCTCAACAGAATTTTCTCAATGTTCAGTGGATACGTCCGGTTTATTTATCAGGGACAATGCACACTAATAATACATAAAAGTAAAATGTTATTTTAGAATTTTAGATTTTAGTCAGAATTAGCCTGGAGTCTATTTTACCTCTGCTGTCCCTGGACTGGTGGTAGGAGTTCCCCCTAAAATGAGATAAAACGATTAAGACGATAAAGCGATAAAACCATGGCTTTTTAACACCTATAGGTGAAATTATTTCTAAATAGTATTACATGCTTTCATTTGTGCACTTCTTGAGCTGCACCTGATATGCTTATTGCAGCATTATAGTTATTGTTTCGACTGTTTGCACGTGAGTTGTTGCATCTTCTCACTTCTTGCATGTCACGATTTCTGCAGATTTTTCTGTGGGGAAATTGATCAGAAACAAGTCACAGGAAGTAGACTTTAATTTAACAAACTTAAAAATTGCTGTTGACACTAAAGGTACAATCCTCCTCCTGTCTGACATATTTCCCGTCTTGTCTGTGCAGCTTTACTGGAGACAGAAAGGAGTTTTGTTTCACTTGCAGATAGTTGTTTTTGGTAGATCTAACTTATTGGGCAATGCAGATATTTTCAAGAAAGTAATAAAGGTTCCTGCCACTGTGTCTTTTCTTTCAGGTGCCTTTTAGAAATGAATGTGATCCTGCAAGAAAACTGAGGTAAGACTGTTCTTGCCTAAATAACTAGACCAGAGTGCAATAACTTTTTCTTAGTGGAGACAAATGAGGTCATATCAACTGCTCTGGTGTATGTTTTTCCTCAGCTCTCCTTTATTTTAGTGAGAATTACAGCTCTGTTTGGTGTGTATTATTGATTTTGTGAAAGCTTCATGCCTCTAGGGGGCAGCAACAGCTCGTTTCTTGTTACAATTCAGCTATTTGTGGTCTGTAAGAAGCCTGAGGTAAATGATAGATTTCACAACAGTCTCTCATGTGAGTGTAATTTTATAGTTTTTTTTTTTTTTTCCAATAGCAGTCTATTAAAATGTGTGTTTCTCTTCTTTTCTCAGCTCAAACGTCTGGGATTCTGAAATCAACACCACAATCAAAGTTGAAGCCCACAATGTTTCCCTGCCTTGGTTCTCCCCTAGGGGGCGCTGCCATCCCCTTAAATATACAGACATTAAGAGAGTAATATGGGCCATATATTCCACCCTCTCATATGAAAGTGCCACAGTATCCTCTGGTTCTTTCCCACTTTTCTCATCAACCACCGCGACTTTGTAGATAGACTGCCAGCTTAACTCACATGTTGTGCTCTCATATGCTGCTCCTGCGCATGAGTTGAAAGGTTTATCATCTCCACTCTCTCATTTCCTTCTGTGTGGGCTCACCTATGGCAGTAATCTGGAATATGAATATATCTGTCAATTGCCACAAAAGAAGTTTCACCTGACAAAAAATGCTGATCAATTTACTGAATGCTGGTGTTTCAGTCCAGGTGTGTGTGTGTGTGTGTGTGTGTGTGTGTGTGTGTGTGTGTGTGTGTGTGTGTGTGTGTGTGTGTGTGTGTGTGTTCTTTCCATGTATTTTTTTGCATCCTATCAACTCTGCCTTGAGCTCCCAGGTCATCCCATCTGTCTCCCCACAGACCTATACCGAGTCCATCACATTTGTCTCCTGCGGCGACAGGTCTGACATTTTGCCCTGCGTGTGTCCAATCCAAATGCCAGTTCAGCGGACCTGAATAAGCAAGACACTGAAATGATCCTGGCATTTGCAGCATTGCTCCTCTCTCTCTCAGTGGTTTCTTTCATACAGTGAAAAGGAATAGACTAATCTAGATTAAACTGCAGGGAATAAACTTGGATCAGAGCCAGATGTTACAACCCGCTGCCCTCTCACACTGTGACCTTGTTCCCCCCCCCCCGCACCCTCTTCTCCAGCTGGCGGTTTGGCAGCAGATCTCCGTGCTTCAGCCGAGTCAGAAGCCCTTGGTGACCTACGGAGAGGGCCGAGAAAAAAGCAAACTGGGTTAACTGTAACAGAGCGGAGAACGGAGGAAACGTGAGATGAGAGAGGATGAGAACAGAGGAGGAGAGAGGGGGGCTGATCCATGTGTCAGGATGTGAGATGTCTCCAAAGCAACAGAAGTTGTGTTGGAAGTGGATTGGCAGGAAGGAGAAGGATGGATGGCAACAGCACGCCATAAGAGAGAGTGGGGTAAAAATGGACCCTATGACGCCTCAACATAATGACTGGCCATGTGTGTGTGTGTGCGCGTGTTAAGAGTCAATGCGCACACACACACATGGAAAAACCTGGAGGGGCACCAGACCTCCTGCAGAGCTCAGTCTGACAGCCTCGTTTCTGCGTACCGGCCGCAACTCATAGACTTCTTGTCCTTCCAGGAAGCCAATCAGGAAAATTCACAGGCAACCCAGCAGTAGGCCTACCGTATATAATATAGTTAAATTAGCTCCACATTTACAAGATGCACCATTAAAAATCAGAGGTGTCAAAAGTATTCACATTCATTACTCAGGTAGAAGTATAGATAGGCCTACTAGGGTTTAAAAAGACTTCTGTAGAAGTTGAAGTATCAACTCAAGCTTTTAACTCAAGTAAAAGTGTAAAAGTACTGGTTTCAAAACTACTTAAAGTAGAAAAGTAAAAATCATTTAAGGGGGAAAAAAATAATAACAATATGCTTTTTCAAATTAGACGGCGAGTTTTGGAAACAATTAGCTCGTGGTACTTGGGTGCGCAGAGCTTGCAGTGCATTCGAAAGGAGTTGTTTTTGCGTCCAACCCTTTCGAAAAATTCTTCCAGGTACGGCCAGAGATGTAGAAGGGTTGGCTGGTCTTCCTGACTACCAACCTGCTCGCTGGTGCTTGGTGGGGACATTTCACTCGAGTTGTCTTGAGTCTCTGCTACGGACATCTTCGTACTAGGCTACATCATTGACATATATAAAAGCTACATACCGGTACGTCTGCTATTTCCTTGCTGGAGTGTGACGTCATTTGTGTCATGTGCAGGTGCGATGGATCGCGTACAAACCAATAGGGTGTCGGAATGGTATATGTTTCTACTTCTCATCCAACCACAATCAAATTCACTCTATCCGGATGGCGCGATTTATCTGGATAGTTTTTTTTTTTTTAACTGGTTGTACGATGACAAGCCAGACAGACAGAGTCTTTTTACGCTATTGCTACTTTTACTTAAAGTGCTCATATTATGCACATTTTCAGGTTCATAACTGTATTTAGAGGATATATCAGAATAAGTTTACATGGTTTCATTTTCCAAAAACACCATATCTTTGTCGTACATTGCTGCGGCTCCTCTTTTCATCCTGTGTGTTGAGCTCTCTGTTTTAGCTACAGAGTGAGGCATCACACTTTTGTTCAATCTTTGTTGGGAGTCGCACATGCTCAGTACCTAAAGGACAACTACCTTGTCAGTTGCAGAGCATGAGGGAGTGCCATGCTAGCAGCTACGCGAGCATTATAACGTGTGTTACAAAGTGACGCATGTTCGTCACGGAAGTAAAGGCTGGACTACAATCAAGCTGTTTGGAGCAGTTTGTGAACAGTGTTTTCTGTTGGAGATGGTAAGTCCCTTTGGGGTGGACTTTGGGCTTTTTCACTTTGTAGACCTACAACGTGCGCAAAAAAAGATATATAACACAATAAAGGAAAGGGAAAAAGCCAAAAAGCATAATATGAGCACTTTAAGTAAAAGCTCTGAGTACTTCTTCCACCACTAGTTACACCGGTCTATCCACCGAGAGAGCAAGCATGTTCAGCCACACTTAAACACGTCTGTATTATCCACTGAGGAACTGCACTTCTGTACTTTTGGGTGTGTAATAGCCTCAGTGTTCTTCACATTGTGAGGCTGACAGAGATGTAGGGTCTGGCCCCCTTAGTGAGCGCAGAACAGACACATTGACCTTTTCTCACGCTGTCCTCGCCTCAGATGCTGAAGATTCAGACGCTTGTGTACCGATCTCATTATTTCGTAAAGGAAGCTGTTAACAGTGTGAGCACGGAGTACTATGACATTCAAATGTTCCTCAGCAGAAATTGTTTCCATTTTAATAAACTTACATATGTTTTGTGTACTTCTGTTGAATTTAAAAGGTAGTATTTCTTTCTTTTTCAACAATTAAGGGTCTGTATCCTGTAAAAACACGTCAGGTTCTGTGGTCAACTGTAGGGTTGAAACATTGATTCATTTAAGTTGAATGAATATTCATCACCATCTGTTTTGATATTCGATTAAGATTGTCAAACATTCCTGTTTTTAACACATACGTATATATATATATATATGTGTGTGTGTGTGTATATATATATGTGTGTATATATATATATATATATATATATATATATATATATATATATATATATATATATATATACACACAGTGGTGTGAAAAAGTGTTTGACCCTTTCCTGATTTCTTATTTTGTTATTTGTTTTTTGTTTTTCACACCTAAATGTTTCAGATCACCAGACAACACAAGTAAACACAAAATGCAGTTATTAAATGAAGGTTGTTATTATTAAGGGAAAAAAATCCCAACCTACATGGCCCTGTGTGAAATAGTGTTTGCCCCCAAGTTTTTGGAAGGTGTGTGTCCCATTATCATCATCTGGCGTAAAAGTAACACCGCATTTCAGAAAAAGAACATCATACCAACAGTAAAATATGGTGGTGGTAGTGTGATGGTCTGGGGCTGTTTTGCTGCTTCAGGACCTGGAAAACTTGCTGTGATAAATGGAACCATGAATTCTGCTGTCTACCAAAAAATTCTGAAGGAGAATGTCAACCTCAAGCTGAAGCGAACTTGGGTTCTGCAGCAGGACAATGATCCAAAACACACCAGCAAGTCCACCTCTGAATGGCTGAAGAAAGATGAAGACGAAGACTTTGGAGTGGCCTAGTCAAAGTCCCGACCTGAATCCTATTAAGTTGCTGTTGCATGACCTTAAAAAGGCAGTTCATGCTCGAAAACCCTCCAATGTGGCTGAATTACAACAATTCTGCAAAGATGAGTGGGCCAAAATTCCCCCAAAGCGCTGTAAAAGACTCATTGCAAGTTACTGCAACGTGATTGCAGTTGTTGCTGCTAAGGGTGGCCCAACCACACAGTTATTAGGTTTAGGAGGCAATCACTTTTTCACACAGAGCCATGTAGGTTTGGATTTTGTTTTTCCCCTTAATAATAACAACCTTCATTTAAAAACTGCATTTTGTGTTTACTTGTGTTAACTTTGACTAACATTTAAATTTGTTTGATGATCTGAAACATTTAAGTGTGACAAACATTTTTTGTGACAAAAAATAAGAAATCAGGAAGTGGGCAAACAATATCTCACACCACTGTACATATATATATATATATATATATATATATATATATATATATATATATATATATATATATATATATATATATACATATAGTTTGTTGTAGACAGGGAGACAATTTGAAAGCTCTGATGCAGAGAATGTACACTAAAGTGACAGGTCTATAGTGTGCTGAATGAGCCCTGGCTTCAGATGACAGACAGCAGTGGGTGAGGGTTCAAATGTGCCTCTGCAATCTATATGGTAAGTGGCTCTTTTCAGAGGTTGATGACGTCAGAGAAAAAACTCTGAGGAGACCTCAGAAGGCCAAATGTGTAATTATCTCCACTGCTTTACATGCATACTGAGTCTGTGTCCGTGTTGCTGTAGGTTGAACCTTAAAATCCGGGTTTACTTTTATTACCTCGTGAAGAATGTGATGCCACAGGTTTATCCCACTCTCTGGATCCGGATTTCTGTGTGTGTGTGCATATTTTTACTAATGCATGTGTAAACAGACATGGTTTGCATGTGGGTTGGTAACTGTTAAATCCATGTGAACCTGTGTTGGATTGTCTTTAAATGTCAAGATAAATCTTATACAAATGTAACTTCTGCATATGTATTATGTGTCTGAGAGCAGGTATCCATACATGTGGTTGGAGATGATCTTTCTGTGAGTGAGTTAACCCGACTTAAAGTCCCTGAAAACATATTTTCTTCTACGCATCTTCTTAGATGTAGTCCTGCATTAACATGTTCTTTGCCAGCTAAAAAACAGTTTAGTTTTTTTCTCAGGATATTTGGGCATTTATTCTGGCTTTTCTCACTGGTTTGCGGTGGGCGAGGCTCCGTTGAAAGAAATGATTATTTCACATGTTTCTGTGCAGCTCCATGTGCCACACCCCATGCACTATGGCCACATCAGAAACAAAAGAACACAGATATATCCTAAAGTTACAAGAACAAAAGTAGTGCATCAACCAAGTGTAATAAATTAGGGGAAATACGACAAATTAATTTCTTCATTTAGGCCAAAAGGCCCCACTGTGTTTGGACTGATAAAGGAACTGAAGGCTGACATTATTGCCATGACATTTGGAAAAAATATGAATGTCCCCCTCTGGATGATTTTCAATAACTTTGATGATCCTCTGACTTTTCATGGCGGTGCCATCAGGTCCGTTTTTGATTTGTCCAATACTTTGGTTTATAACCAAATATCTACACAACTTTTGACATCAGCCACAGCTGTACTTTGTGTTTTGTGATTAATACAGTTTCCTAACTTTACTTTGTTGCTTATGGAGAAAAACCTCAGATTTGATACTACATTTTCCTGGGCTATAAAAAAGGCTGAAATTAATCTTAATCTTCCATCTGAGTGAGGCAGAGACAGGCAGAGCTGACACCTCTTCCAGGTTATTCACATGAACTGTTTTAATCAGTGGTTTGTCAAGCTTTTGCCATTGTCCTTGCTGTCACCGGATATTCACTCTCACAGCGGAAATCTGTCCATTTCTAAATCCCTTCCTGTCAACAAATGCAGCGCTGTTATTGACTCTATGCAACTGATCTTTGATAAAACAGCTCTCTCAGGCCACAGGTTACTTGACTTAAAACCAAGCAATCTGGACAAATAAAGGTCTTTTTGTCCTGCACATCAATAAAGTCAGCGGGGCCCTTCCTATTTTAGACTGACAAATGTAGTTGTTGCCATAGCAAAGTTTCCAGGGAAACCGATCAGTCGGTTGAAACCCAAAGACAGACTAAGAGAGAAGAAGCTAAATTGAATTAAACCACACAGGTGCATGTGCTCTACGGAGCATTGTCTGCTCAGCTGCATGTGCTTTTCCAGGTCAAACTGTCTTATAATAGCCGACATAATGATTTCCTGACACACAGAAGCTCTGTGCTGCCAGCGCCATAGTGGAGGGGGGAAACACATCTCTAAACTAAACTGTCTCTTTTGATGAGGCTTGAGCTGAAAAAACAAAGTGTCACGTCTCTTCTTCACTTTAATGGTGTTCATGTCTTTGGGAGAAAGCTTGATTTTAAAGAGAGGGTCATGTTAGGCTGAATGATTGAGTGAAATCAATCAAAATAATTCTTTTTTTAATCCTGGGGGAAAGAAAACAAGATGAGTAAAGCAGAGTGGCAGTGATCTCCTTATTACATTATATTGTTATTATATTAAGTAGAGTTGCTGCACAAATATTCCCATAAAACATCATGATCTGGAGCAGTGACTGTTAAACCCACCTGAAAGATTAATCTGCCTCTGATATGTATCCAGTGTGTTTTCCAGTGTGTTTGGCTGGGAAACACGGAAGCGCACAGTTTGATCTTATTGGTCAGCTGCAGCCCTGTGCCGTTTATAAAACGCACAGAGGACAACAGGAGCTCCGGAGTTGAGACCGTGAGGGCGCAGAGCAGCGCCGCGGAGCGCACAGGCTTACCCGGGGAGAAGACACCTGTTACTGACGGAGCAAGTGGACAAAGACGTGTGTGTCTCCTTCTGTAGTGCGGTGAGTACATTATTTATACTTTTCTGCAGACAGGAGCAGTGGGTTACCCCCAGACTACACGAAGACAACGGATTTGAGAGGTTTTGGAAAACGGACTGGTGCGCAAATGGAGAAAGCATCGCACCTGTTGAATGGCATATCCGCTTGTAACTTTTATTGAATATTTTTCTTCAAATTTTGTACGTTTAACTATTAAATTACTATACTATATCGTTTTTAGTTTTAGCTAATTGGATGAACTAATCCTAGAAACATTATTATTATTTAAAATCGCAAAATCGACTATATATATTTTTTTCTCTCTTTCTTTTCTCCACCTGCCTATATGTTTAAAGTAAAAGCCAGAATTAGATCTGTTTTTTGTTTTTTTAAAGAATAAAATGCAAACGATAAGGGGGCATAAATATTTAATGTCAATACAACGCTGATAAATGATAAAATAAAGAATGCGACTTTAAATTTGGTGCTTTAAAATGATACAAAAAAATAGTACCCTTTGTTGTCAATCTATTCCTAGACTGACTCTGTATTTACACCACCAATCAATGAAGCCTCTCTCTCTGTTTCATTCTTTGTAAATACTGTATGTTATATATTTTTCTGTTCAAAGACTACACATTGCTGCCTGTTGATACTACATGTTGGCTGTTAGTTCCCTTGCCCTAAAATGCAATAAGTCAAGGAAATGAACTGCAGTTCAAGAGAGAGTTTTTTCTCAAATAACTACAGCATCTGTAGTCAATAGCTCCAAAAGTTTAGTATGCTGTAGTGCAATATTTCCTTTTTTTTTAATTAGTATTAATCGTTTAGATGCTTAAGGCTTTATCTGCATCATCAGAGCTACACCACCAGGTGTTATTTTTATCTCTCTGCTCCCTGTAGAGTAACCATCCTCTGATCATTTACCCCCCCCTCCCCCGTGTGTTATTAATTGCAGACAAACCTGACTGCACCTACTCCACACGCCCACACATCCCACTGTCTTGTGGGACCATGTGGGTTCTTGATAAGATCCGTGGGTCGGTGGAGACCGGCGTGCTGCGTCAGGGGGAGAACGGAGACAAGAAAGGCGTCGCCTACAGCAACGTTCTCACCCCCGACAAGATCCCAGACTTTTTCATTCCTCCAAAGCTGGTCAGTGGACCGCCAGAACCTGACATTCACAACGTAAAGCCCAAAGAAGGACTCCAACCCTCAACTTCAGAGCAAATTATCGGCAGTGGGAAGAAGATCAGCAGCCCAAGAAGTCCACGCCTGGTATCCAAGATTGCAGGAGACACCAAAAACTTGCTGAGAGCAGCAAACCGTCACATTATACAGATAGAGAGTGCCGATGATGTTGGAGACACCAATGCAGACCCTGGGTCGCAGACAGCAATGTCCCTGCCTTATGTACCCAAGACTCAAACACCTTATGGCTTTGCAACCCTGAAGGAAAGCCCCCACACTCGCCGTAAAGAGTCACTTTTCCACTGCGAGCATACCAGTCCTATCACCTCCCCAAACCCCCAGAGGAAGACCCAGGGGAGAAGCAGCGACGGGGGAAACCACCTGAACCCAGGTGACTTCAACACTTCTCACATGAATCCGTATCGGTACTTCAGCGGAGGGGAAAGTGACACCTGCTCCTCAGCTGAGTCCTCTCCCTTCAGCTCTCCCCTGCTCTCCCGCTCTGCCTCCCTGCTCAAGATCTTCACCCACGAGACGCAGGCCAAAGTCGGGAAGGTCAAGCGGACGTTCGCTCGCCACAGCTCCCTCTCCACCGACGAGTGCAGCTCTGCCGAGCCCAGCCCCAACATCCAGCGACGGCTCCACGTCCCCTCATTGCACGGTGCCGGAGCGTCAGACCACGGGCTCCATCAGGAGCACACCATCAACCTGCACAAAGGCGGGACGGTGAGGATCAGCGCCAATTACGATTCCAGCACCTCCCGTCTGCTCATCCGGGTCCTGGTGGCGGAAAGTCTCTACGACAATCACTTTGACATCAAGAGCATCAACTGCTGCGTGTCCGTCTACCTGAACCCGGGCAAGCTGCAGAAGCAAAGGAGCAACATCATCAAGAACAGCCGCAACCCGGTCTTTAACGAAGACTTCTTCTTTGACTCGATAAGCTTGGTTCAGGTGAAGAACCTGTTAGTGAAGTTCAAGGTGATCAACAAAGGCACCAGCCTCAAGAGGGACACCCTGCTGGGAGAGCGAGAGGTGCCTCTACCCAAGCTGCTCTCAGGGGTTTAAAGCCACAGGACCCGGAGGTCAAAGGAGGCAAAAAAACAAGGAATGAAACTTAAATTTGATGCTTGCACTGGTTTCTATTCAAACTGCTCTTTTTATTCCAATAGATGAAAACAGTGAACATTACAATGAAGGTGGAGGTAGTGGAATATTTTCCTAGAAGGAAAGTGAGTCTTTTTTTTTTTCTTTTCTTTTCTTTGAGATCTAAAAATGTCAAAAATGAACATGTTGATGTAGCATACGTGAACGGATGAAGGATTCATGGTGGTAAAGGCTTGCCTCGTTCTATCTCCCAATAATGAAAGCTCATTAAACCAAGCCGGGCTCGACAGCAACAGATGAACTCGACAGATGAAAGGTTTTTTTTCTGGACAGCCAACTTCCTCAGCCCGGTCAGGTTCAAAGGTTTGACGACACCTGTGCATCAGCCTGTCTCGGTATCCTTGCCTGGACTGTGTTCGTCATGTGTGGCATGGTTTTATTATTGTAATGTGGCATAAATCCACAGCAGCACAGGATGTGATTCGACATTACCTACACCGTGTGTTCCGCACAAAGATGCTTTTGTAAATCAGTGCTTTGAAGTGGCAATACATTCTAATGTGCAAATGACCCTTTGATCCCAGTTGCCATGGCCCACTCCTACAGGGGAGGGCGAGGGACAAACAGAGCAGCCACAATAGCCACATTTACATGCACATCAAAAATGCAAAGTCTTATGAATGCCATTATCCGATTATGTCAGTCTAATTATATTCTTAATAACAGAAAGTAGAACTGCAGTAACATATGTGCTGCCAAAATCTCTACGTTTTGTCTGTAATTTAGAACAATTGAACGTTAAAGTAAAAGGTGTCCTGTGGAAGTTTCTAGTAAACAAAAAAAAATAATTTAATATGTACTTAATTGCCGTTTGGTTAAAATCTCTTGAGCCTTTTGAAGGACGTGTGGACGTTCCAGCTGCAGTGTGTCAGGCATGCCCCCATCCAGTGTGGGCACCTTGATTAAATTCTGTGCAACTAGGCAACAAGCTCTCGCCACATCTTCGCTCTGCATTCAGACCGGTTGGCGATACCTCTGTGTTATTCTGCACAGATTCTCAATTCCAAGAACAACCAAGACGATTGTTTTTAGTCGGTCACACAGCTTCAGTCAAACATGTCAAATCTGTCTTACTAACATTTGTTTTGATGATGCACCTAAAGAATAGCATTTAACAGATTTCACTGCTTTTTGGTTCATTTTGATAGCAGTGGGACAAGAAACAAAGTGATTAAAAGTCACACTTTTACTGTGTAATCAAATTAAAAAACGCATCCATCATGTTAACAGAATTTAATAGTCCTCAATTTATGCAACCAGGCTGCTGCCTTAGTCACAGTATTGGCAGTGGACAAATACATGCATGTACATTTCTTAAATGTCTCATATAAGAACAACAGAGCACTGGTGTGATCCAGATGCATGGCATGACTATGTCACTGAGTTACTGGTGTTTGCATGACATGCTCAAAGTTTTATGAAACCCTAAAGCCTTACTGTGTGTGTGTGTGTGTGTGTGTGTGTGTGTGTGTGTGTGTGTGTGTGTGTGTGTGTGTGTATGTGTGAGAGAAAGAGAGATAGATAGAAAGAAAGAGTGTGTGTGTTTTGATTAGCATGACATTTTGTCCAAAGTAGTTGATTTTCTATGTAAGACGTAGTATTTTGTTAAAATGCTTTTGAGTGGGTTGAAATGTGTGTTGGATTTGTACTGTATATTACTACATGTTTACTAGTTTCTACAATTGTCAGCAAAATGCCAATTATGCACCAACGAGTGAGCAGTGCTGATGAGAGGCATTTTAATTATGTCTGTTTTAACTTAATGAAGCCCAGGGGGAAGAGGTGGAAATGTCAGAAAGAAATAAGGAAAACAATATTGTGTTTTGACATGAACAGCAGCTCTTGCCTCGGAGGAGAGCGACTACAGACATAAAAGAAGTTCGAGACATAAGAGTGATGCTAATTACTGAGGTGTCTTACACACTGCCCCATTTTACTTCTGAGAGGATTACTATCACCTGGTGTTTGTAGCTCACTTGTAGCACTGTTCTTGATGTGCTCTATATCCGTTATATACAGTGATACTGCTGGTTGGCTTTGTTATGGTGTGAAAGTCAGTAAACTGTTGTAACCCCTGTTGCAAACATACAGTGCCTGCTCGTAGAGTTATTGTATTTTCTACTCAAGCTTCCTAAATTGTACTGATCGCTGTTGTTACCAAACCCTTTCTGAGGTTTCTTCAAGCATGATTAACATACTTCAGTAGTGTCAGTAATGACTTTCAGTGGATTCATATTGTGCAGTGGTGGGTCGCCTTGTGCTCTGATTCTAGATGAGGATTTCCTGCCGACACAAATGTTTAAAATAAGACATCTGAAATATAGGCGACGTGTTCTGCAAACTGTGTCCTATTGTTTTGAATAACTAATTGCTTTGACTGTTTTCATGTGGCTTATCATTTAATAGAAATGCAGGAAGAAAAAAAAACAATAAAAAAATATACCACTTCAGGCCAGGACTTGTCACAGATTCATATTCTGCAAATGGTGGAAAGTTGGGCCCCGTGTCTGAATAGAACGACTTTATAGCATATCTGAAGACTTGTAATATAACTGTTAGACTTTTGAGCTTTTTTTGTTGTTGTTAATTTAGGGCATTTCTGCCTTTATTAGATAAGAAAGCTGAGATATGAAAGGGTGAGAGAGAGGGGGGATGACATGCAGGAAAACCATCAGAGTCAAACTCTGGACCTTCCATGTCAAGGATTAAACCTCTGCATATGTGTGCCTGCTCTACCCGCTGAGCTAACCGGCCACACACTTTTGAGCTTTAACAAAAGTTTTTCTTTGACTTTCTTTCTTTTGCCTAAAGATTACAAATCTTTGACAAGCAACCAGTTTTGGACTCCTGTCTCTGAATGGTTTCAGAAAAGGCAGAAACCAAAGACGAAAATGTAGGCTTTGCATTTCACATTTAACAACAGAGCACCATAAAGTTGCATTACTTTTTGCTGTCATGAATAGGGGACTTATTGAATTGGTTTGTGCACTTTGTATTGCTCTTGTGGTGGATTGTGAGCTCAGCTGGAGGCTTCTCTCTAACAGAAATATATTGAGCATTAAGCGGTGATAAGTCCTGACAAGACCCCTTAAATGTGTTTTTGAGGTAGTCACAAAACATTTTTTGTTTTTGTAAAATGTAAACACTCTTCCCCATTTAACTAGTAGCTTTGCTAGCCAGCGAATGGCCTCAAAATTGTTGGAGAGATTAAAAATGGGAAGATAACTATCGGGGAAAAAATAGGTGTTGTCAGTGGAAACTATGTAGTTGCTACCTAATTCATATAAAGGGGTTATTCTCTGTTTTTATTTCTACTTCCATTAGTCTAGGTTTAGTCTCCTGCTACCATTAGCATGTTAGCCTGTTATGTTAGAAGTGTAGCTGAAACTGAAGGAAATTTTATTTGGTTGTTTTCACGGAATAGGTAAAACTCACTTTTTTACCGAGAGTTAGATGAGAAGATAGATACCACTCTCATATATGTAAGCTACGTAAATACTGAGCTAGAGCCAGGAAGCGATTAGAATTAGCTTAGCGTAAAGATGGAAGATGGTGTGAAATAGCTACCTTGTCTGACTCAGAAGTTAGTGAAAACAATACGCCTACCAGCACCTCTAAAGCTGATTAATTAACGTGTTAAATTGCAATTGTTTAATTTATACACAAAACGAAATGCAACAATGATAAATTGTGGTTTTATGGGGAGTTAGGCCTACGTACTGTTACTAGTAGCAACCAGTGCCGTGACTTAGCAAACTATTCTTTTAAAGGTGACATACATAAGTCTTAGACAAGTGGAAATATTGACCTGTTGGTGGCGCTAAATAAAATGTCAGCTGACCTCCAAAAGCAATCAGGATTCTCCCTTTGAGGATCATGAATATGTGTACCAAATGTTATGGCAATTCATTCAATAAATATTTCACCCTGGACCACCAAGTGTTGAACCAACAAACAGACAGCAACATACCCAGAATTACACTGATCGTGTGGTTAAAAACAAGGTTGGTTATTTTGGTTGACTTTTGTATGATCCACAGAGGATAACTTTTTATTCAGCCTGGTGGTGGAAATCAGTCCTTGTATCGCTGCACTCAATAGCTGTTTAATTAAACAAAGGGCGGAGAGGCTTGACTGATGACATTTAAAATGAGAATTGAGTAAAGTGTGTGTGTGTGTGTGTGTGTGTGTGTGTGTGTGTGTGTGTGTGTGTGTGTGCGCAAGTATGTGTGTGTTTGTGTGCGCATGATTGTGTGTGTGTGTGTGTGTGTGTGTGTGTGTGCGCGAGTATGTGTGTGTTTGTGTGCGTATGATTGTGTGTGTGTGAGAGAGAGACAGAGATTGAGAGTGGTGGTCAGCTTTGTTCAATATACTGTACATATGCTGAAGCGTCCCTCAAGTCCTCCTGTCTTGACAAGTTCTATCTGAAAAATGAAACTGAAAAGTGCCCGTCCATTACTTGACAGTGAAATCTTTAATTTCTTTCCGATGGAAGCTGGTTTCCATGTGCAGTTGCTTTTCTTGTTGTGTGTCTGGCCAGTACAGGTAGAAACCTTTTTACTGTAATGCTACCACCACTACTGTGTTAATGGATGTGAAATACTTTAATTAAAGGAAAAGTTCCACAGCATCTCTGCTTATGTCGTTATTGATTTACAGTTCATCAGTGCACTTACCTAGATGAGGTGATGATATTTGTGTCAATTAAGTACAGTAGAAAGTAGGCAATATTTTTGAAACTTGTTTGCTTTTTTTAATGTTCCACAACACATAACGTTATCTTACCTGGTATGTTTTAGCCAGCGTCTTTTTATCAGCCGAGAAGTAAAAGAAAGAAGAAACAGAACAAAAAGAACAAACAAACAGGAGCAAAACCTGTTGCTTGTGTGAGTAAATATGCATCCTGGTACGCATTCAGCGAGACGTCACTTATAGACTTTGGGGTGAGTATTTCTAATAATAACATATTTTCACAGTCTTATACTTCAGCAGTTTTACAACAGACTTTCTCTCGGTTGCAAAATTATCTTTTAAATTGACGAACATCATATGTGTAATTCATGGCTCAATTGCAACAGGATCAAAAAAGTATTTGTCTCTCCCCATTTACTACAATACATTTTAACGTAAAATGGTACCTAAAAATTATGAACTGACATAAACAATGGGTAGTATCACTGGCAATTTTGTTTTCTTTCTGCTAGACTCAATAAAAATGTCTAGAGGTGCTGACTTTTGTCCACCTATAATGTTATTGGTCACCTTTATCAGCTTATTCAATTAGGTTTCCAAACCAAGACCAAAGACTAAAACAGACTCAATAAATGATCTATAATATAGTGTCATCAATTTCTGTAAATGTTATACATTAAGAATAACAGATTGCATCTGTATTAATTAGTTGATAAGCTCACATCAATAATTGTTCCAAGATACTTTTACCTTACTTTAAGGTGTAAAGGTTAAAAGTAAAAATGTAAAGTGCAGATTGGCTTCTCAGTGTTTTAACTGAGGCAACTATACAGACATTTACCATGAATAAGAGAAGAAGATGTGCTTGTGACTGAGCAACCCTGTGCTCGTCAATGTGCAGACTTTGACTGAGCAACCCTGTGCTCGTCAATGTGCAGACTTTGAGTAAATTCCCAACATTTTCTGTCAGGATAGCATCCCCTCATCTCATCTCTGCTCTGCCTCTGTCCTTTCTGTCTTTCTAATTACTTGATTCACCACTAATGTGACACCGTCACTCCTTCAGACTAACCCCAAATCTTGTTAATGACGTCTTCCCACTTAAAATCCCATATCTAACTGAGTTTTCAGGCCTCCTGTCCTTCTCGACCGCTGTCCCTCTTCCTATTAACACCAAAAAACAGAGATATTAAACATCTCATCTCTGTCATGCTGTCTGTAATTAGCAGGGTAAAAGTACTGCACCATCACCATTAGCCTCAGGGAGGAGTCAGTCTTGGAGCTGCAAGTTTGGAAAGGAAGTGCGTAGGAGGCCTAAGGAGACATGAGCTGTTACACACCGGGGAAACAGTAATGACTGCTGCCAATGTCACATTTGCATCTGCATGCTTATTTGTCCTTTTCAAGAAAACAACTTTAAAGCTCCACTCATCGGCCTTTTTATATTACCAACAGCAGTTCAAATGTATAAAGTGAAACTGGTCGCTTGTATTAAATCTGCAGTTCCCTTTAGTGCTATGGAGTGTCGTTGTTTTGGTTTTAATGGCAATGATTTCAAAGTTTTATTTTACTCTTACTGCTCTCATCAACATCGTTGCAGAAAAAAAAAAGCTCTGATAAACACATTACCTGCCAAACACTAAAACAGTACTATAAGGAGAATGAGTAGCACTACTGGTCAGGTGGTCACAAACACGACAAGAAATACTTAAAAAAAAACTATAAAAAATAAAAACTCGTGTTTATAATGTTTAGAAAAGTGTTTACAGCTTGTTCCACTTCCATCAAGTGTTAAAACAAGAGTCTACAGCCATCCACTCTGTGAGGCTATACTTTAAGATCAGCAGAGCTTTGAGCTAAATCAGAAGACAAATGTTGCGTTCCATTTGTACTCGGAAGTCGGAATTTCTGAGTTCTAGTCAGAAACACGCCCCCCTGAAGTCGGATTTCTGAGTTGGGAAGTTGGAGAACCTCACAGTACCAGCCCCGAGCAAGCCAACCTCAAAATCCATGGCTGCTCTGTGCATCAACAGTAGTGAAAGCTGTAGTAATAGTGGACAGTTGGACAGTAGCCTAGACAGTAGGCTACTGTCCAACTTCTACCTGTGGACATATTGTTATGGTGTTTGTATGCACAAAAAAGCAGCCTAATGCGTTGTTATCAACTGGTATTGCTAACAATGGCTAACCTGATAAGAGCAAACCCCACAGTGAAATCCACCTTTTTTATTGAAATGCAGTCAACTCGGGTGTGATGTCATTCCCAGCTCCGGCTTCGAGTTCTGAGGTAAATGGAATGTACTAAAAACATTAAGCAGGTGTTTTATTTGTTTACCATATTTACTTCTAGCTTAGCGTGTTCCGAGTTCCAAGGTAAATGGAACGCAGCAGCCGGAGCTGGGAATGACATCATACCCGAGTTGAATGCGTTCCATAAAAGTCGGATTAACATTGATTTCATTAGCTTTAGCCCGGTTAGCTATTGTTAGCAATACCAGTTGATAACAACGCATTACGCCGTTTTTTTGTGCATACAAACAGCGTAACAACATGTCCACAGATAGAAATAGAATAGAATGTGCCTGTGTGAACGACTGTGTGTGCTTATAACTTTATGTTACTGCAGCTTTCACAACTGTTGATACAGGGGGCAGCCATGTTGGATTTTGAACTCGGGCTACTGTGAGGTTGTCCGAGTTCCGAGCTCGGAAATCTGAGGTCAGGGGGCGTTTCTGACTCTGACCTTGGAAAATCCGAGTTCCGAGGTAAATGAAACGCTGCATTATTATGCTAACATTAGCTAATTAGCAATAAACACAAACTACAACTGCAGGTATTTAATCATAAACCTATAAACCATAAAGTATCAAGCATAGTGAAATTGTTTTAATGCAGTTTAGAAGAAAAGACCAAATCACCAATCACCAAAGTCAGTGATTATTTTAGAACAATAATAATAATAATAATTGGGACAATGAATTTCCGTTCAAGATATCAGGGCAGTTAACTAAAGTTGTTGCGATATTTCAGTCCACTCTGGACTACAGTTCAGAAACCGGAAGCGTGCACCGTTTTTTCAATTTTTTAAATTAATTTTTTTTTTTTTTACTTATACAAATAAAATAGGTTTGAACAATTTGGCATCATGCTTACAAAACATATCAAAAAGATATCCATTCCCATCCAAAGAACATTACAACATTACTTAATGATAAAAAAAAAAAAAAAACTCAAGAAGAAAGGCACTTCAATACATAAAGAAAAAAAAAAAGCGCCGTTGTTTTGCTTTAATCAGCGTCGATGCATGTCACTTGTTGCAAAGAGCTACGCAATGTCCACTGGGAAGTATGACTTTTTTTTAGACTGGCTAGCTAGTCAGTAATGTTTTAAATAAAGGAAAACGTTTCAAAAGAGGAGTTTCTTTAAATCTCCAAGGAAAACATTGTGAGAACAGATAAAAAACCTCCTTCCTCTACAGCACCGCGGTCGTGCCTGTTCTGGAGAATAACTGTCAAATCAAGTTCAGCTGTGAAAGACTTGTTACATTTACCAGACACGTCGTCTTTGGGGAACGGCGACATTTATCTAACGTTAGCCTGCTAACCGGTAAGGCAGATCATTTATTATTTTGAGATTGTGTGACATGCTGTAGGCTAACCTGCAATTTTTGGAACATTATTGCCAAACACAGCGAAAGTTATCCCAGTGAGTTAATGTAAGCTATGTTTGGTTTTTAAGGGACGCCGGCCCGTGCCATATTATTCACCTCCTTTGTGAGATTTGTTCTTCTTTAATCGTGAGAAAGCATATAACTTTGTCTCGAAGAAGAACACAAATAACGTTATAGCCTGTGTCGGTCACGACGCTGAAGTTGGCTTCCGATTCGGCAGTTAAGGGGAAATTTAAGGGAAACTTTAAAGCTGAAGTTAGCTTCCGATTCACAGCGTCCGATTCAGCAGGGAAACCTAACTGTTATGTAACTTAAGCTGCATTTGTTGAGTGACTGATCCTCCGTTTTGTGAACCTCTTATATCGAAAGCGTGTTACTAGGGTGACCAGATTTCCCGGAGCTAAAACCGGGACACGTTGCGCGTGACCGTAGTGCTCGTGCACGCACACGCTTTTTTTTGTGATCAAATGTTTTTATTCAACACACATACACAACCAACAGTATGTTACAAGTAACGGAACATACATGTAACACCGCCCCCCCCTCATTCCACACATAATATAAAAAAAATAAAATAAAATAAATTATATATATATTCATATATCCATACCCATATACACACACACTGTGAATAAAAGCTGTACACTTAAAACAATATCAACCTACCCTCCCCAGGACCCCGTGGGCTGGCAACTGTAATCGCAGTCGGTCTTTTAACGTCTCTGCTAATAAAAGCCACATATCTACATTCACCTGTCCAGCACCATTGATACGAGCGGTTGAAAGTTCCATATAAACCATGTCTAGAAAGGTCAGAAGCCATTGCTTAATGGTCAAAGTGTGTGGGGGCTTCCAGCGCACCGCCACCATTTTCTTTGCAGCTGTGAGCCCGGCAAGGACTATCCTTTTCTGACATTTAGAAATCTGTAGTGAAGAAGTGTCATTCAGTAACAGAACTGGTATTGTCGCTAATACTGTCCCAGAGACAAATGTGGACAGTTCTGAGGCGACATTTTGCCAGAGCCGTGCAACAGAGGGGCACTCCCAAAACTGTAAAGATGCACGTGCGCTGCGCTTCAGTGAACACAATGTGCATGAAGCGTCACCAATCATTTTCATCAGGCAGAGCTTACGAGGGGTCAAATAAGTCCTATGGACAAAATTATAGTGGATCTGCTGGTGGTCTGGATTTCTAGAAGCCAATTTGACATTATTCCATACCCTGCTCCAGTCGAAATCTGGCTCTAGCCCTGGGAAATCCCTCCTCCATACTCTGTCTAGTGAAAGCGTCCGGTGTGAGGCTTCCCTTCACGCACACGCTTTTTAACGTGAACATGTGCCAGCCCAAGTCAGACATAGACACAGACAGGTACTTCATTATTTTGATCGTAGGCTCCTCATCTAATAATAACAGTGTTTTTTCCTGTAAAATTAACAAAATTGCAGCAACAGCCTTTTTCAGTTTAGTGTGAGATTTTTTCTAAAAAAAAAGATTATTTGAAGTGTTATTTATTCCAATAACACCAAAAGAACTAAAATGATTTATTGAAAACTTTGAGCATTAAACACTTCTTTTCCTGCATTCTGGTGAATTTTTATGCACCTATTTCTATCTTTTTCTGAATCAATGTATGCTGCAAATATCTTCATGTAAAGAGAAACAGATTACAATCCAAACATAAAAACATAATGGAATATATTGAAATAAGGCTCTCAGGCATTCTGCATTACTTTCAACTATTTATTCTCCTGTAGATCTGCTTTTCTAATTATATCTGAGTCAGCACACATGTAGCCTAGCATAATTTACTCCTCCCTCCTGTTTTGCGTCTTTTGTTGTTAATGTATTAATACACCCCTGGGGTGAGTTCCAGGAAGGAGGTTTAACAAACTCTGAGTCTAACCCTGATGTCTGAGTTGATTTACCCCCGAGATGGGAAACTCTGAGTTTTCGGTTCCAGAACAGCTGATTTGAGTTGGTTCAATCAACTCGGAGTATGTTCACTCAGGGTTACGCGTGTGCACAAAAGGCAGTATGAATGGAGCCATGATTCTACGATTCACCATGGTAACAACCACAAACAAACGGGTCGGCGGAAATACCATAGACTGTTAACAGTCTATGGGAAATACTCATGCGCACAAACAGCAAGTTTGAACATGTACTTCGTCAAAAAAGCAAGACAGCGGCTGCTGCTGCAAAAGAGAGAAAATTGGTGTGGGAGAAAATTGCTGCTGGAGTCAATGCGTACGCATTCACAGTGTATTAATTTCATATTTAATCACAGTTAACTTATAATATTACTGGTGAAAACTGGAATTGTATTACACCTATAATTTCATTTAGGTGCAATCCTGCGGGCGAAAAAGTAAACTATACTAATCCCATTCTGAGGCTGCAGCACCATGATCATTAACAGAACTATAATGTATAATGATGTATTTCTTTTTAATGGCTCTACTGTCCAGGGAACACTACAAAAACGTTTAAGAAACGTTTCAGAGCGAGTCACACTTTTCTGACGGCTCTGCATACAGTGGCTTTACTACGGTATGATCGCTACACTGTTTTTTTTGGGTTTTTTTTGGCAGTACCAAACAGATTTTATTGCCAGCTATAGCACAAGCGCATCACCACAGGCCTGTAAACATAGTCTTCAATGAATGAAGAAAATAAAGTACATACTGGCCATACTGGTACAATAGGCTACCAAAAATAGTGACATAACACATTGAACTAAATATGGTCCTGATACAGGCTCTATCTGAACTTCTTGAACAGGTCTTTTTTTTAATTTTTTTTTTTATTAATATTTTTGACAGACAGTACAACCTATGTCACCATCACAACTAACACGACATCTATATCATCCACTGTCCCGTTTTACGAATACAGAAAGAAAAAAAGAAAAAAACAACAACATTACAATACATTATTCTACTAGTCAAACACTATATTGGATTGGATCTGAACCGGTGCCTTATATTCAGGTAGACAACCCCTCTATTGCCATCAGGAAGGAGCCCCAGACTTGATTAAAGATATCCTCTCTCCCCATTACTCTGTAAGTGACTCGCTCATACGTAGCCATTCTTGTCATTTGTTCAGTCCATTCCCTAAAACAGCACAGAGCAGATGACTTCCAGTGCCGCAGAATTATTCTACATCCTGTTGTAGTAGCCAGACGTATCCATAGTTTTTGTCTACCAGTCAGAGTGTTATTGTCTGGCAGCAGACCCAGAATACACACAGCTGGGGTCTTGGTGAGTTGTAATCCGAATAGATCATTCAAGAGGGTAACAACCCTATCCCACAAATGTGCATTTTTTTCACAAGAATACAACATGTGTACCAGAGTACCCACTTCCTTCTCACACCTCCAGCATGCGTTACTGTCCTTAAGTTTTAGTTTGGCCATTTTACTGGGGGTCCAGTGGTTTCTATTAAGTAATTTGTACAGAATAAGCTGAGATTGCGCTTCACGAGAACATTTATGCCAAGACGCAACCAACTTCATCCATCTATCAGCTGAGATCTGATCGCCCACATCTTTCTCCCAGCACAATCTCAAGCCCTCCATGTGGGTTGGACGAGCCTCCCTGAAAATCTCATAAAATTTAGAGGCTCCACATTTTTTACATTTAGTTACCTGGACTAACTCCTGAATCCTGGTCACAGGGTCAGGGTTCTTCCCCCGAGTAACTTTAATGCAGTGCCCAATTTGTAGAAATTTCCAAAAGTCCTCTTGTGTAAGGTTATATTCTTGCTTAATTTCATCAAATGACCTCAATCCATTTTCGCTAAGCAAGTCACCAAGCAAGTTTATTCCTGCTTTTGCCCATTTCTCCCACATAATAGATTTTTTGCCAATTAATATTTTTTTGTTATACCAAATAGAAGATTTAGGGGTATGATGCGGGCTACATTTTATATGTTGATGAGCACTCATCCAGGTTTCCTGTACAAAGGTCAAAACAGGGTCCTTAAAGGGTACCGGTCTTCCCATCTGAGTAAGAAACGCCGGAGGTCGGAGCCACCAGTTCTTCTTCTATTTTAACCCAGGAGTCTACCCCTACGCAAAGCATCCTGGTAAACATCCAACAATCTTGGGGCAAGATCTTCCACAAATTTCTTATAAAAATCAGACGGAAATCCATCATTGCCAGGAGCCTTGCCTAACCGAAGACTGTGAATTGCCTGTCTAATTTCTGCTAATGTAATTTCCCCTTCCAATAAGTTTCTTTGTTCCTCCGTTAGAGTTGGAATTTTAATGGACGAAAAAAAGTCCATCAATTTCCGTTCTTCAAAGTTTCCTTGTGATGTATATAATTTTTGGTAAAACATTTGAAAAACTTCATTAATCGCTATTTTATCGGTTATCAGCTTGTTATTGTGATCAAATATGGAAGGGATTAAGTTAGAGGCCTGCCTATGTTTTACCCTATGCGCTAGAGTCTTACCAGCTCTTTCACCTTGTTCAAAATATTTTTGATTGGAACAGAATAGTGCATATTCAACCTTTTTCTGTAGATTATTGTTTAGCTCATATTTTAACTTAATTAACTTGTTCCATATTTCCCTCTTAGGGTACTGCATATGTTGTTTCTCAACTTCCTTTATATCTTGCTCTAGCTTCTGTAGTTTATCCCTCTCCGCTTTTTTAAATTGAGAACTATATTGAATGAGACGCCCCCTTACAAAGGCTTTGAAAGCATCCCAAGTTATGCCAATATCATCAGGTATATCTGTCTAAATAGGCAGCAACGCCTACAGAGCTTTGTCTGTCCAATCCACGTGGAGATATATCTAATTTCCTGGTAAAAAAAAATCATTGGTCAAAATTGTACAACATTGTAGGCACAATAAAACAAACCGAAAAGAAAAGAACAGCACGAACAGCTGGAACCGTTGGGTTAAACTATAACCCAATAAACAAGGTTTCTGCTGGTCAGCAGTACTCAAGGATCCCATTTGTGGCTCCCCTCCTAACTCGCCTATTCCAATCCCCCACTCATTTGCATCATACAGATTATTGAATTCGTTGAGTTTACTTAGATCACCCTGAAACTGCAGGAGGACTATAGCTAGGTCTTAGACCCGAAAACACTCCACCCTTAAAATATATGTTGACACCCTCACACCTACAATATATTATTGTTAGAGTTACATGGGTGTATTAAGTAAATTAAACCATTTCTTACCCGTTCAGTGAAAGAAATAAAGAAAGAAATAAAGACATAAAATAAAAAAGAGGGGAAAACCCGCATACAAAATACAAAATCGAGCGCATTGCCCACAATTAACTTCAGTCTCAACTGATCATTGACCCATCAGCGGGCCGTGAGTATATCCCAACAGAAAAAAAAAAGAAAGAAAAAAAAGAAAGAAAAAGCACTCATCCAAAATCCAAAATCAGACCATCTGAGTCCAGTTGTCCTCCGCATTGTGGGCGGTGATCATAAATCAGATTATATATTTAGATTAATCCACACCAGACAGATTCAGCCTTTTTCGCCCATGTTGAGTGGCACCTGTCCCCCGCCGTCCTCTGCTGGACAATCCAATGCTTCCCGGCCGCTGAGAAAACTCTTAACCTCCGCAGGGCTTGAGAACCGGTGCCGCCGGTTATCCAATGTGAAAGTCATAACAGCAGTGAATAATCAATCTTGTGTTGTTGCAGTATCATCATATTTCTTGCGTTTCTCCTGTACCTCTTGGGCGTAGTCTTGGAAAAAGTGGACCCTCATGTCCCTCCAGGAGATCGGTTTCTTTTTCCTTGCAGCCGTGAGAACCGCGGACTTGGCTTTGTCCCGCACAAAGCGGACGATGATGTGCCTCGGTCTTAGCTTGTTAGCAGGAGCAGGGCCGACGCGGTGGATTCTGTCTATCTCATACCAAGCATCAGCTTCAATGTCCAGCGCTTCCTTCAACAGAGTTTTAAAGCAACCTTACAAATCCCGGCCCTCCATTCCCTCTCTAATACCAGAGATTCTGATATTCTGGCGACGGGAAAATCCCTCCAATGCCGTCACTTTGTCCCGCAGTTGCTGGTTCTGTTTCACCAAGCCTTTCATGATTTGGTTAGCCTTAGCTTCTTCGTCCTCTAACCGGGAGATTCTCTCTTCAGCCTCTGTGATCCTACCGCCGAGGTTAACAGTTTCGTTCAAAGACTCTACTCCGTTTTTCACCTCATTCATGCCTTTAGCCAGGATCTCGAGGATAGATCGGATGCTGGTCAACTCTGCCGCCACGCTCTCTTTAGTAGAACTATTCGACATAACAGGTGACTCCGCCATTGTCGGCCGCAGCGTTACCTGGGGGTCCGGAGCTGACTTTCCTCTGGAATTAAGAGGCTGATTGCGGGTAAAATAATGACTTTTCTGACTCATGCCACCTTCAAAGAATGTCCGAAAACCAAGTGTAATCCGAACAACGACTTAAATTGAAGTTTTTTAGGGGGATTTGGGGGAAAGGCGAGCTCTGTTTCTCCCTAAGCAGCCATCTTGAGCGGGCGTACCACGTGACTGATCGCTACACTGTTGTAAAGAAAACTGCCGTTTGCAAAAAACGTAATGCGATACAAAGAATCTGCTGGGATGTTAAAGCCTGTCCACGATGGTTGATGTTAGTGATATGAGGACGGATAAGGTATCTACATATCTAATGGACTGTGACTAAAAAAATAAATACCTCTCAAATCGGTTATGTGGAAATGAAAAAACATCTATAGTCGGGACTCAATACCGATGTAAACTCTCTGTGAATTAATACAGCTTTCTCATCAATGGGATCGTCAACAAAAGGACATGACATGTTTGAGAAAAAAACGTTTTATAATCTGCCTAACATAAACCAATACTTTTTTTATTCATGCAGATAAAACTGCATTAAAATGCGCCTGATACAGACTGAATGAATGAATGAGGAAATGAGTTTCTCCTCCCTCTCAGAGGAAGGAGACTGAGAGAAACTCAAGTTTTTTTTTCTCAGTTTCTCTCAGTCTCCTCCCTCTCAGACGGAGAAACTCAAGGTTTCTTGAAGAAAACCTGCTCCCGACCAGGTTAGGTTCACAGACTCAGTTACCATAGTAACTGACTCCGAGATTAAGTTACCTCTCTTTCTGGAACGGAAAACCCAGAGTTTCCCTCATCTCAGGGTTAACAAACTCAGAGTTTTCACTAAACCTGCTTTCTGGAACGGGCCTCTGGACTGTAATATTTCAGATGTGTTTGAGCAATGTCCAAAACTTTGTGCACATTCAAAATACAGTATATCTGAGGTTTGGAGGAGTCGTGATATTTTGAAAAAAATAAAGTTATAATAGGCAATTACAAGAATAAAGTCACTATATTTCAGAAAATAATCTATAGGCTACCTGCACCATAGTCTGGTGTGCATTATGTGATTGCTCTGCTGATACGGTAGATTCTGTTCCCAGAATGAGACAAATAGTTTAGCTAGAGAAGTGGCTGTACGCTGCTATACATCGGAGGAGGAAACCCGAAACTACTGCAGAAATACACGGAGCACAAACGCAACACATCTGCCGCAGCATGTCCACAGCTGAGCGCATCCATAAACCTGAAGCTGCACAGCTGTTTACAGAGAGAGTGGACACTAAGAGACCCACAGGTCTTCTTCAGAGCTCTGTGTGTTTGAGTCTGAACCGTAGACTGGAAACGTCACGTCACAGGAACTTCAAACTAAATCATTAGTATTGCGCTCCTAAACTTTGTGTTTATGGCATCAATGTATTAGACTGATTTGGCTATGATTCCTCCGAAAACCTCACCTGGCTTTCACATCTTTCCTCACGTAGAGACGGTTGCTAGGTGATAGCAATAAATACAGCATGGTCGCACCCCGCACGTAGCTGCCCGTTCCATTCTCCTCGGAAAAATAAACTGGACAAAGTTACATTCGGGGCTACATTCAAAACATTCGGGGCTGAAGACCCGGCAAAATCGGCTGACGCCGCTCCTGGTGTAAGCCGGGACAATTTAGTGTCCCGACAGGCTTTTGTCGGGACTCGGGACAAGCAATTCAAAATCGGGACTGTCCCGGTCAAACCGGGATGTCTGGCCACCCTATGTTAGTCATTAAGGTAAAGTGTTAATTATGTCTAAAACACACTTGATTTGTGAAAACTGTATTGTCTTTGTTATTTCACATTGAAAACCATTATACCTAGACATGTCAAATCTGGACTAAATTATCCCAGAGAAGCCAAAGATTCTTAAAAACATAGTTTCAGATTTGTGAAAGCTTCATTCTATTTGTGAAAATGCAATAAAAAGATATTTTACTGTTTTTATTTTTCATATTTAGACACATTGGACCAGGTCCAGATCCAAAACCACTGTACCCAGACTTGTCAAACATTTCCACTATTTATTATTCAGGATCCCACACAGGCAACAGACTTATACAGATCCTCTTCCCAATTTATCCACACACTAAAACACTATTAGGTTTCCTGTGACAGTTGCACACAAGACGATGCCACTGCCTACACCCGCTTACTGTGGCGACAAGAAAATGTTTTCCAATATACCTCATCTGCCTTTCTTCATTTCCATCCTCTGCCGGATGTCTCTCCCAGCTTGTAAATTGATTTATAATGCTGTCCTCCTGAGTAGGGTGGAGGATGGAGGAAACAAAGTGGATGCTATAGGGTCTGGGAGAATGGGTGCAGGTTCTGGGTGTGACGTGGCAGCAGCAATGAAAACCTATACTCTGTAGAGCAAATTAGATTGGGTCAATTTCTATCGCCTGCTTCCTTGAATTGCGGGAGGAAAGGTTTAGGGCTGTCATTGGCTTTGGGATTACTATGGCAACCGCAGAATAGTTCGCTGAGTGAAGGAATGAGGTGTGTGTGTGTGTGTGTGTGTGTGTGTGTGTGTGTGTGTGTGTGTGTGTTAAAGTGCAATCCAGTGTAATTGCAGCACTCTGTGTATGGCCTCAGGATTATGTCATATCTCAACAAACATGCTCCACGAGCAAAATATATCATTTCACACGGGCAGATATTGCTCTTCGCGCACTAATTCAACAATCGAGAGTGAACAGGCGTGTGAGCGTGAAACTTAACATAGGGAGAGGGAAAGAATGGCACCTGCACGTATAAAACACACACACACACACACACACACACACACACACACACATACACACACACACACACACACACACACACACACACAATCATTATTAATGGCTACATTTCACTGGCTCAGATCAATATAATATGACATAATGTCATTAGTTACACCTGTGAATTCCTACTTTTAAAGGTCAAAATATCCACTGTTAGAAACATCTATTGCTTCTGCTTGTGTGTTTAATGCAATGTCATGTGTTACTGTATTTGCTGTTTACAAGAGATTGCTATACTTTCAACTTTCAACTTCATATAAGCTTTTATTATTTTTATTACAAATTATTATATTATAGTTGTACTGAAGATTAGCTTAAAAGTTCATCCTGACCAGGGATGGATAAAGTATTCAGATCATTTACTTACAAAAACAACAAGATAAAAACACTTGACTACAAGTAGGCTAAAAGCCCTGCATTCCTACTTAAGTAATAAGTACTTAAAGTATCATAAATAAAAGAACTGGTTCTGGAATTTGTTTAAAAAATTGTTTTAACTACTACCACCCTCTCTAGTGGGTCACAAAATAAATCTTGGGGTTCGTGAGATGAACATACAAACACATTTCTGCTACACAAATCTATATTAATCTTTTGGACTTTTATTATTGTTGTTGTTATTTGTGAAATATTGGATAATTGTACCTCTTTGGGCCCTGAAAGTGGCTGAAACCTGGCGTGAAAATGGCTCACACAGACAACTGAAATATAGATTAAAAAAGGGCCCCAACTACACAATTTTTTTGTAATGGGGTCACATGCCAAAATATTTACCAAGTGTTTTTATAAGCCTATGTTGTTTTAAGTAAACCTTCTGCAACATAACTAGTATACAGCTGTCAGATACATGTGATGGAGCAAAAAGTTAAATATTTCTCTCTGAAATGTAGGAGAGTAAAAGTATAAAGCAGCAGGTATTGGAACGGCAGGCTACGGCGTAGATTTAACGCAGGAACATAAATTGGGCACGGCTTACTGGGACACTTAAAGGGAAATTTCACTGCTGGAAAGCTGAATATATCTTTAAATTGGGTCACTAATGTAGTAGAAATGTGAAAAGAAAATTGAAATTGGTGCCTTCTAGGCCGAGATAAGCCAGAAAATGTGTTTTTGGCTCATATGGATGAAAGACACCAAATCCCAGAATGCACTTGCTTTGCTGCTGTATGAGGCCACTCCCAAGCCACGCCTACCCTTTACAGACAGACAGTGAGACGATCAACTCAACAAGTGTGTTTTATTGTCATTTCAACCATATACACAAAAAAACGTTTCACCGTGGCTCAAGTGGTGTTACACATTTAAAACATGCTTTTTTTTGGCCACAGCTGATACATTATCCGAACTTCTTTCAGCGGATTGATTGATAGCTCCAGAGTGAACAGAACTGTGTCCATGTCAACGCTCTGCTATGCATGGCAACGGTGTGTTATCCTTAGCAACGGTCTGTAATCAAGAAATAACAGACCGCATTCTACATTAGAATTCAATGTAATAAAAGAAGGCTAACACATAGCTACTAGCATTAGCTCTTGGTGGGCTGTGGTATAAACATCGAGTATAAACACAGCCGTACATTTGCGTGGGATGTAGCTAGAATTGTCGGCATTTTACAGTCACAAACTCCACCAGCAGTTAGCAGTTAGTTGGATACAAATCACCCCATTTCTGCAACAGGCAGTCCGGGGTAACACAGCCCACCTCCACTAGTAGTCTTACCCGGTGACAGAGCAGCAGGCTGGATTGTCCACAGCAATATTTCCACAACAACAAAAACACAGCACAGCAGTCTCTGAACTCACGTTGGGAGTTTCGTTGAAGTTGGATGTAGTCCAGTTTGTTTAATGAGCGGACACTTGCAAGCAGGATTGGTGAACAGATGGCTGGCTAGCGTTAGCTTTCCACCGGCACACTCGTTCAACGCTCCCCACTGATGAGGTCACTTTACCGGCCACAGGAATCGAGCACCACCGCTGGTCTCCGTGCAGGCAAAGCTCGCGTAGTGTGTGGAGTATTGCGTCTGTAATAAAGTGTCCTGCATATTCTCCGATGTGTTCCAATGTATCCCGGTGGTACACGTGTGTGGTAGTTTGAATGCACATAATTGTTGTTCTAAAATTTCCGTCGGGATCAACAGTTTCTGCTCCTGCCAAAGAACTTCTAATATAGTAGACCGGCTTTGGCTCCTGCTGAGAAGCTAAGCGAAGATTCAAGATGGCTGACACTCGTTTTTTCCTCGGCAATCTCCGGAAAAAGCCGACAGTCCAACCCCCTTTGGGCTATGCGGAAGTGGCTCCTAATACAGGCTGTAGTCTTTTGCCTCTGGGCAAAAAAACCTCAGATGAGGCAAAAATCGTCATTTTGCCTCATCTGAGGCTTTTTTCCAGACCCACAATACAGAGATCTCCCCTCTCAGGGGGACATGAGGGAGGGAAGCATGGTCATTCAAAAATAATACCAGGTTTCTACTGATACAAAGCTTAATGCTAATCGGTGAAGTTTCCCTTTAATGGAACAGGGCCATCATTGATGTTATGTGTTTTTTTTTTCTACATTTGTCAAAATATGTGCTGTACAAAAGGTATTTTTTGGGAAGATCTCTTGTTATCCTCCAAACATTTTCTCTTCTGAAAGTGTTACCGGTTTCAAAAATATATATTTTATTATATAAATCTTACATTTGTTTTGTTTGTTGGACTATATTTTGCTAGTAAGCACTAGGGCTGGGCAATATATCGATGTTCTATCGATATTGCGATATGAGACTAGATATCGTCTTAGATTTTGGATATCGTAAAATCGTAATATGGTAAGTGTTGTCCTGGTTTTAAAGGCTGCATTACAGTAAAGTGATGTAATTTTCTGAACTCACCAGAGTGTTCTAGCTGCTCTATTATTTACCTTTACCCACTAAGTCATTAAATAATTTCTGGAAATTATTTATCAAAAATTTCATTGTGTAAGTAACATTTTGTTAAAGCACCAATAGTCAACCATCGTCGCAATATCGACATCTAGGTATTTGGTCAAGAATATCGTGACATTTGATTTTCTCTATATCGCCCGGCCCTAGTAAGCACTTAAATGGGGCTACAAATGCTTGCCTCGCCTTGACCCAGAGATTCATAGATAATATAATCTACCTGTTCACAATGTTCAAAATGTAATGCCTGGTGTTAGTAGGCCTAGGTTTATTAGTCACATTCTTCCACTTAAGCAAACTTAAAATGAACTATCGCTACTTACCTTAGCCTAGCCTACTGCATGCATAGTGTGACTATCCATATTTGAAAATACATGTTAATTAATTTAAACATTTGAATTGCATTGGTTTACTTTGTACATCAGCAAACCTGCAATACAATGTGATATAAGAGCCTGTCCCCTGAGTTTATAT
Organism: Perca fluviatilis; assembly: GCF_010015445.1. Lineage (NCBI taxonomy): Eukaryota > Metazoa > Chordata > Actinopteri > Perciformes > Percidae > Perca > Perca fluviatilis. Next base: position 23,682,989 of record NC_053120.1, read on the forward strand.
AAGATGTTTCCACATTAAAACGCAAAATAGTAAATTATTATTTGAGTCTATTTTTAATCAACTCTAATATCTGATCGTCTGTCTCCTTCCTAAGAGCATTTATATACATATTAAAGTTAGTTTTGTTTGTGATTTAAAAGTGTAGCTTTATCATCATGTGCAGTAACAAACAAAACAAAGAGACTAATGTGTTAATACAAAGAATATTTATTATAATCAGTTCACAGATCTGAGTCCAAACAGAAACTTCACCCTTCTGAACTAAGAGGTTCTGCTTCAAAGTGAGGTTTAAACAGACTGAAATGTCCAGGCTCACCCCTCCACTATTTATTCATTTATTTCTGCATGTAGTTATTTATTCGACAAGACTTAAAGTCATGTTTCGTCGTCCACAGTCCGAGTCCCGCCAGACTCTCTTTAGGAAACCTGTGATTTAAACTTCAGCAGGCTGTGACAGTCCGCTCCGCTGAGTCCTGGTTCTAGTTCTCCCGGGCTTCCCTTCCCTCCAGCCGTCCCAGCAGTACGGCCCGGGCCTCCCGCAGCGTGGTGTCGGTTTTGGCTCCCAGGAAGCGGGCAGTGAGCTCCAGATCCTGCAGCGCAGACGGACTCTGCTGCCACTTTAGCTTCTCTCCGTCCGCCGTCCGCCGGCAAACGCAGTGGAACTTCCAGCCGAAATCTACATACAGGTCGTCCTGGAATACGTGGAAAATCCTGCCGATCGGCAGGCGGTCCCATATGGATCAGCGGGGACTGGCGCAGCAGCGAGGCGAAGCGGTGTTCCTGCCCGGGGAAAGGGACGCTGCCGCCGGACCACGGAACTCTCCACCTGCCGCTGCCGCCGGAGCACAGATTGCAGGTCCAAGGCGGCATATATATCATAAAACACATTCTCACCTGTGAAATGTTATCCCTTGCTGTTTGTTATTTTCATTTCTTTCGTTCCAACATCCATAAACAGCACGACAGTCTGGCATCTTTAGTGCTAATCCTGCGCCACTGAACTCTACCTATCGATCTGCGCTAGATTGCTCTTCCTTCATCCTCCAACTACCCGGATGTCTGTCACAGTAACTTTAAATTGAATTTTGAGAACTGAATCTGAATTGTGAGAACTGAATGTGAAGATATATAGAGAGTTGAATTTTCAGTGAGGATCAAATTTTCTCGGACTTCAGTTACAAACGAATAAATTCAATTTCAAATTATACTATTCAGATTCAGTTTTTCAATGCAGTGATTCAAATTAAACAATACAATTTCAAATTATATGATTCAAATTCAGTTTTTCAATGCAATAATTCGAGTTTAGCAATTCAAATTCAAATATAAATGATTCAAATTCAGTTTCTGGTGGCACATATTTCAGCCCATAAAACCGTGACAATGGCTTTCTTTTAAAAAGCCAATTTCCCCAAAAACTATTTGCTTAATAATTTCATGGTTTGACAGTCCAATGACCATGTCAGCGTGGCCCTAACCAGTCAGACCAACGGTTCAAAACCTAAAGGTACCTGGAACCAGGGCTGGACTGGCCATCTGGCATACCGGGCATTTTCCCGGTGGGCAGACGGGCTTTTGGGCCGAACCGCCGATATAAATAGGCCTTTTTTTTTATTTTTTGGCCGGGCCGGCCCATAAAGAACTCACTGCGGCCCATTGGTTAATTTTCTTTATTGGCACTGGCCTGACCCAATCAAATCCAGGATCCCCCTTCCCTATTCCGGGCCGCAAATTTACGAATCCCACTATGGCCACGCCTCCCGGCCTGAGACACGAGCTGTAGTTATGCTGGAAGTTTAGCATTTACGTTAAAATGGACAAACGACCACCAAAGTGCAAGGGAGATGCAGAGAAATTACAGGAGAAAAAGATTAAGAATCTACAGGCGGATTCCTCAAAAATTTCAGACATGTTTGGGGCTGTAGTAGCTTCTTCAACATCAGCATTACCTGAAGTAGAGGAAGGAGGAGGAGGAGGAGGAGGAGGAGAGGTGGCTGGCTATACAGAGAAGCAGAAACAGATCATGACAGGGAAGAAGCCGAGTGACCATGACAGGGCCATGGGGAGCGAGTGAGGAAAAGATGGAAGAGAGAGTAGACTATGTGTGGTAAGGAGTAGGCAAATTAACAGGGACTTTCATGAAGGGGAGAGAGGGAGGGGGAGGGAGGGTGTGTGTGTGTGTGTGTGTGTGTGTGTGTGTGTGTGTGTGTGTCTGTCTGTGTGTGTGTTCGTGCGTGCGTGCGTGCGCGCGCGTGCCATGTCATAACGATAACAAGCAGTTTGGCTGTAACATTAAAGTTAGTGGCTGTCAGGTAACCTAACTGCTTAAGCTTACATTGAAAATGCTAGCGGTTAGCCTGTTGGCTAGCTGAAAAGTCTGTGGGAAAAAATCAGTGTTGATATAAGCATCAGTGTTCCTTGAATGGCTTAATTAGCTTCTCTTCTATTGGTGCTCTTTTCTAGGGTATATACTGTACTACTTTCAGCTTTATTGTAGCTTTTGGGAAGGGTTATAGTTATGGTTATATTATTTAGCAGACACTTCTAAGTGACAAAATATGAATCTTACAATAGTTAAAAATAGTTAAAAATTAACAGTAAACTGTTTTTAAAGTTGCTAAGCCAATATTAAGCAAAATAGTAATAATATCAATAATGACAATACAATATCAATAATAAAAACTAATAAAAATACCATAAATATACAAATCATAACTCTAAGAATGAATTAATTATTTAAGTGTAAGACCAACAGATAAGTCTTGACACCCCTCTTGAAGGATCCAAAACGATCACATGAACGCTGAACACTAGGCAACTCATATCATAGCATCCACGCATATTTTAAGAGGACTATCTGCAGGGAATCTGTCTGACCAATCACGGCGGGTCTGGGCCGCCTGGGCCAAAAATGCCAGAGCCAATTTTTTGTCCCAGTCCAGCCCTGCCTGGAACCAATGTGTAAGAGACATTTTCCACTGGAGGCACTAGTGGGCATATGAGTGACGTCTATATAGGTAGGAACCTTTCAACAGGTAACTAGGGGTGCTGTTAAAGTGATGGTTCGGAGTAATTCACCCTAGGGTCCTTTGCACCATGACCTCGAGCCAAACACCCCCCCCAACTTTTTTCAGCCTCTGTCTAACATTGGCGGTTAAAGTTGAGTAGCGTTAGTCAGCTGAAGTGCTTAGCGGGGCTAATGGTCCCACTTTTGTATTTCTTAAATGACCCTATATTATATCCAAGCAAAGGTCTACACTAGTATATATAGGTTATGCACTCATAAAACGATGGATTGCAAATTTGTAGTACAACCAGAAGTTTATGTAAATAACACTTGCCTGCTGGCTTCTGCTCTCTGCTGTTGTTGTTGCTGTGTGAAGCGAGTGCTTAGGGACATCTACAAATTACAACACCGAAAAGAGATGCAACAAAAATATTTTTAATTTAACTTATTTTTAAAGTAAGTGCTGTAATATAACTAGCAGGAGACAAGTAATAATTGAGGTAAGTTTGGAGACATTACCTTATTTAATCATTAAATTAATACATATTTTTGTTGTATCTCTTTTCGGTGTAGTAATTTATAGACGGCCCTAAGCACTTGTCTAACTGCAGGTAGCAGCAGCAGCAGCAGCAGCAGCAACAGCAACAGAGAGCAGAAGAGAGCAGGGAAGTGTTCATAAACTTCTGGTGTACTTACAAACTTTCCAATCCATCGTTTTATGAGAGCATAACCTATATATACTAGTGTAGACCTTTGGTATCATTTCGGGCATTATTAGTGAGGTCATTTAAGAGATACAAAAGTGGGTCCATTAGCCCCGCGCTAAGCTACTCAGCGGCTAACGCTACTCTACGCTAACTCGCCCAGTGTTAGACCCAGGTGAAAAAAGCTTCTGGGGGGGTGTTTGGCTCGAGGTCATGGTGCAAAGGACCCTAGGGTAAATTACTCCGAACCATCACTTTAAGCGAAGGAGCACAAACAGTTTTGGACCACATCAAATCGCTACACGCAACGCTCATGTGGATGATGAAATGTTTGTTGATGGAGCTTGATGGACACATGGTTTCTTGCACGTTGATATGAAGAACTTTGTGATCAATAAATGCCCAGCATAACGCAACGATGACTATTGGAGTCTGTGATTTCAACAGGAGACTACTGAGCGGTGTCAGGTAGAAGAGAGCGCGTCAGCTAGTTTACTAGCCATAGACCATTTGTTTGTTTGTTTGTCTGATTGTTTAAGTCCGCATAGCAGCCCCTCAGTGGCTTTAAGTTTTAGGCTTAGCCATTATACAATGTATGGAATGGTGTTTTATTTAATATTATGATATAAATAAATGTGGACTTATAAAATGAAAGTCCGCTTAAATAAATGAAAAAAAATTAATTTATTTATTGAACTATATTGACACATTTATATATTTACATTTATTGCCTCATTTATCTATTTCAAGATGTATTCATAGGGTAATTTATTTATGTATTCATGTATTTAATATTGAATAAAATTCCATTCCCATACCAATAAAGTAATTTTTTTTTTCTGAAAACAATGTTCAAACTATTTGTTGATTTTTGTTTTGTTGTCAATTTAATTAATCGATAAATCTACTACTTGTTGCAGTTCTACAATGGATGGATTAAACAGTTGATTTCAAAGTAAGATATTAACCGTTCAAACATTTTGGAATCTGCTCTCATAAAATCACTGATGGAATGAATATAAAGCTCATGAGAAAAGATAATTAGTGTAATTATTCATGTTGAGATGTCTCATTTAAGGGCATCAGAAGATATTATTGGTTGCATTATTGAAATATTGACTGATAAAGGTGAAGCATTAGGCTATACTGAAACAAAACAATCAATAGTCATTGTGGTTTCCCACCTTTTTATTCACCTTATCACTGTAGTGATGGAGGAGGTGCAATGATGGAAAATATTGTATGCATTTGTCTTCCCTGATTTGTCACTGATAAAGGACAGGAAAAAGGCTACCTGAATGGATTTGAACGGAAACACAATAAACCGGGTGAAAGGAAATGAAAGCTGTTTCATTAACTTGTAATCAACATTCTGTAGACAGGGCAAGGGCTTTTTTTCCTCCCTAATATCTCGTCATATTAGGATGATATTGAGGTACTGTACTGTTTGTTCTTTCACAAAGCAGCAAATTATTCATCTCTTCCAACAGTGACAATGTCCTTGTCAACAAAAGCACATGACACTCTTTCTTCTTCATATCTCTCTTCCTTTTAACAGCTTCACAGGAAAAAAAAACTATCACATATTTCAATGTTACAAGGTTCGTTTGTCATTCTACAACCAGTGTTGCGCAAGTTACTTTTAAAAAGTAATTGGTTACAGTTACTAGTTACTTCTTCCAAAAAGTAACTAAAATTAGTTACTCAGTTACAAATTATAAAAGTAACTAGTTACTTCAGAAATTAACTAGTACTTTCAAGTACATTTTTTAAATGCTCAAATGGGCCTTAAAGTCAAGCTTCTGTTGCTTAGGTTTTGTTGCACTGTCTCCTTCGGTGGTCTTGGCCACTAATTTCATGGAAGCATGCAACGTTGAAAGATAGTAAGTGAGTTTGAATTACTTGACACCGACATGGATAGGCACTTTTGCCCAGGGCATAATGTGCATTTCACGATTACATTCGTTCCTTTAATTTCTTGGAGGGAAAAGTAATGGCTATACTTCCATTTAGAGAAGGCTACTTTTGGATTGTTTGGGCTCGCCATACCGGTCTCTCGTTGACTGACTCGCTTGTGTTGTTCCTTGTTTGTCCGACTATGCGTGCTTTCAAACACCCGCCCAACTCTACCTCTGATTGGCTTACCATGAAATTTTACTGAACCTCAGCCAATCGTCAGCATTTATGCGCTTGTCTCGTGCACTGCCCACTAACCAAGGAAGAACAGTAAAAAAAAAGTCTTGGTTGGTCTGATTGGGGAAAAAAAACAGCTTCAATTATAGTAACGCGCCGCATTGTTTTGGAAGTATCAGTAACGGCGTTATTAAGATGGGAATAGTAATCAATTAGATTACTCGTTACTGAAAAAAGTAACGCCGTTAGTAACGCCGTTATTTATAACGCCGTTATTCCCATCACTGTCTACAACACAGGGTTGCACAGTGATATGTGAATTGTAGTCCCTTTATGCTACACATGAAAGGAACCCCCCCCCCGTCGAAACAATTACTAATTTAAAAATCCATCTTCCGTTTGACTCCAAAATATGAAGCTACTGCCAGTAGCAGGTTAGCTTAGCTTAGCATAAAGACTGTAAACTGAACGTCAACAGTAACGGTACCTTAGTGAAAACAGTGTGTAGTTCCTTTTTAGCAACAGTTTGCTTTATTTGCAATCATTCCTTACAATTACATTCCAGGATATGTTAGTGTACCTTCTCGGTCCTTTCTCACAGAGTTTTTGGATCAGAATAAAATCTGTTTCAGCCTAACGTTAGTACTGTGAGTCCGTCAGTCCGTTCAGCTGTACAGATATAACACATAATGAAAAATTCCAGATACCGTAACACATTTTGCAATGTGCACATGACATCTCATTTTCATGATCACTACTATTGTCATTACTAAACATTGTGCCAAATTATGAACAACAACGTTGCCGTCAGTGGGTTTATTTGCTAACGTTGGCTACGCTTACCTCTGAATAATCCAGCAATTAGATAGTACCCTAGGATACCGTTACCTGAAACAGGTGATTTAATGTAACCGCTCATTTTACACACAGTTTATCAACAAAACAAAATGCTACATTTACATGTACCCCCACTATCCTGGAAAAAGTTTTAAACAGTAACATTAATACAGCGTGTCAGGGGAATACATCTCCTGCAGCGGGGAGTCAGAGGGACTGCAGCGTTCGCTAATATTGGCTTCTTGTCTCATCTGGTGTCTGATAAACAGTAAATTCATCAAATTTAGTGTCCATAACGCTATTTTCCAATATACTGTAGCTGTCATATTTCACAGGACCTGCCCGCATGTGCGGTTTTCATGTCGAGGCTTTCACTGTTTGTCACTCTGCCTAAGAAACTGCTATACTAGCGCTGTTGTTTATTTGGTTGCCATGTCTTCGCGAGTGATGACGTCTTGTCACTGCTCCAGTTGCTCACCCTAAAGGGGAGAGAGAGCGGATGACTGTTCGCTTAAGTTCAGTAGTACAGACGGCTCTGCGGGGTCGTGTAATTAGAACTTTATGACTTTTCATAAACAGCTAAAGGAGCGGCGGTGTGCCGCTGCTAAATGTATGTAGCGGAAACCCTGGGATGCCTATGTAAACATCAGAGTAAACACCAAGGAAAAGGTTAAGATGAGCTCAAGCAAGCAAGACCATCTCTGCAGCCATCTCATGACTACGAGACGCTCATCAGGATAGGGAAATCATCTTACCAGTATCCTGCTGACTCTGCTAGCCTGGACGGTTGCAGACTGATCTCAATAAGTGGCGTATGTATGCCATTTTGGCGTGTTATCAAGACGCATAATCGTTTTTTAGCAACATGACATCATGACTTTGCGTCCAGAAACCTGGGGGTTGTGTTTGACCAGGCCATGTCTTTGGAGACACACTCAAAACAGCTCGTCCGAAATTGCTTCTATCATCTTAGGAACATCTCTAAAATTCGCAAAATGTTGTCAAAGAAGGATCTGGAAATGATAATTCACACTTTCATATCAACAAGACTTGACTACTGCAACTCTGTTTTTACTTGTCTGAATAAGTCTGCTCTGAACAAACTGCAAATTGTTCAAGATTCTGCTGCTACACTTTTAACAGGTGCCCCTCGAAGGTCTCATATCACTCCAGGCTCTCCACTGGCTCCCTGTAAAATTCAGGATTGATTTTAAGATTTTAGTGCTGACTTTCAGAGCCTTAAACGGTCAGGCCCCACAGTACATCCTGGACCTTTTGAAGCCGTATTTCTCTAGCCGGACTCTTCGGTCCTCTGGCCAGAACCTGCTTGTAGTCCCTAAGACTCATTATAATACCCGAGGGGACCTGTCTTTTCAGTCTGTTGCTCCCAGACTGTGGAACGCCATGCCCCTGTCCATGCGTCTGGCAGACTCTGTTGTTTCTGAAAACATGTTTATTTAGGAAAGCTTTTGGTTGATGGGTTTTCACTAGTGTCACTTTAATTTTACATATGTATATACATTTTTATATTGTTTGTTTTACCTATTCTTTTGTACAGCACTTTGTGATTTCATCTGTGAAAAGCGCTTTATAAATAAATTTTACTTACTTACTTAAACGTACACGGCACTTTCCTAAAGCCAAATGGCGTGTTAGGTTATCTGTACGCATTTTGAGCTATCCATGTGTATGTCTACGCTGTATACAGCGGATGTAAACATACACACCACGTGGCGTCGCCACCATCACACGCTTAGGAAAACAATAAATTGTTGGGTTTAGGAAAGAAACATTGGGCAAGGCTTAAAAATAAATAAAGAAACAAAACGGTTGAAAAACGGCACACGCGGGACGCGATCCCGGCTCTCCTAGGTGAAAGTCCTGTGTTTTACCCATCCGCGGACTTACTTCTTTTCATACTACTCGCTATGGTGAACATTCACATGTTATGTAGGTCAATGGCGGCCGAACGGCGTTGATAAACATGCTAAAAAGCGATTATGCGTCTTGATAACACTCCAAAACGGCATACGAATTGGCGTGTCATACATACGCCACTTTATGAGATCAGTCTGCTTTTTTTGGCCTCCATTGACTTACATTACCTTGCGATTGCATGTCGATTTACAATTTAGTAGTATGAAAGCCTGAAAATCTGCATAGGGAGGTTGGTTGGGGTGGTGGATGGGTCAAACAACACAGGACTTTTACCCAGGAGACCGGGGATCGTGTCCCGCGTGTCACGTTTCCTAAACCCAACCGTTGCTTTCTTCTTTTCCTAAACCCAACCCTGTTATTGTTTTCCTAAACCCAACCGTCCCGTTCTTCTTTTCCTAAACCTAACCGAAAAGCAATTATGCGTCTTGATAACACGCCAAAATGGCATACGAATTGGCGTGTCATACATACGCCACTTATTGAGATCAGTCTTCAACCCGTCCGCTGAGACATACTCAGGATAGCTCAGAATGCATACAGATGTTGTTCAAGCAAAGTCATGATGTCACGTTGCCGGTTGGGGTTTTCAAATGTAAACCCAGAGGAAAAGGTGAAGATGGCTGTCAGCTTCAACCTATGACTACGAACCTGACTATGTGGACAAGCAAGACCATCTTTTTGTCAGAGGGGACACTGAGGCAAGCGTGGAGGAATTGAACACAGACTGTGACTTCTCTGCTGGACATCCTGCTGGCCAGTTTGCAAGCGATGGTGAGCCGAGTGGCCTCCGTGCCTCCTTTGGTTTCCAGCAGGATGTCGGGAGTCGTGGTGTCCTTGAGACTTTACTGGATCCTGGAGTTCTGGTGCGGAGTGCCATTCGACAGGGTAACTCTTTTTCTGTGTGCCAATCTGATGGCCACATTCTGCTTTATGGTGAATCATGCACAAGTTAAAGGAGCTGATGGGAAAACATTTCACTGGAATTGTACCTAGTACGATTTCATGTGACAAATAAAAATTGATTGTTGGAAGTCACAGCAAGCGTTGTTTGTTGTCCAGATGTATCAGTCTTGATAAGAGGTGGGGAAATAAATGTCTGTCTGTTACGGATTAGATGGCATACCTTGAGGTTGCCATGGTGACTGGCAGGCAGCAGACACCTGTGAATTATCATTAGTGCTACAGCATTAGGATCTTAATTAGAGACGCAGGGAGAGAGCAGAACGGTCGTGCGTTTTACCGGCCCTTTATCAAACTACTGCTTCATAAAATCAAAGAGAATTAGCTTTCAAATGAGCAGGTGTCATACAGAGAGGGGGAGGGATGGAGAGAATTGAGTACATTTACACAAACTCTGGTTTGGTTTGAATGTAATCTGGCCCACAGGGCATTTTATGCAGACTTAGGGGTGAATAGCCTGTCCGGGCTGCTTCCCAAGCAGGATTTTTTAAATGTCTGCCTGCCCACATCTGCTCTATTCATGTTTCTGGATGACGCCAATGGCAACATTTGGGTTATTTTGATGCTGCAAATTGGATTTCTCCAGCAGAGTTTTGTTGTACACATGTACAGCACATGTAATAACAATAAAAATTGATCTAACATTACCATCTCTGAGCTCTCACAGCTACTGTTTTTGACTCACCAGTGCTACACGGACTTCCACAGGCAGTTTTATCAGTTACTTATAGCTTTCCTGTTTTGACCCCACATACGTACTTACGTATACGTAATTTTGTGACATGAACATGGTCTTGACTTCTCTCAGATTTCAAAAATTTGATTTCAGATGCTTTAATTATGCCTTACTTCCTTAACTTGTATAACTCAGCCTGTTTAAATAAAGGCAACAGAGAGGTTGTTAAAACCCTGAAAATGTCTCATTTATATCCAGCTCATTCAGGTGAAACACAATTTCATTCCTGCTGATGAGTTATTCAGGTACCATTTTATAGAAATTTCTTTCAGTTTCTTTTTCTAATTTTAACCTATGACTCATGTCATTGATTTCTGAGTTTTATACCGTAAAAGCTCTCATTTGCTCAAAGTACCTCCAGAGAGTGCTGTGAATGTGTGTATTCATTGTGATTCAGAACCAATATATAACATGTCTGTTGTGTCATCTTCCCCTGATGAATTATTCATCCTTATTATTGTTATCATTTAATGATCTGCATCATCTGGCCCCCAGGTAGATTTGTCAGAAGTCTGAGCTTAAGTTAGAGATTCTTACTTTTTTACCTACTGTAGACAAACGAGGTTTGAGACGAGAGAATGAAGTGAACCGTTAGATTTAGACTTGAGCAAACAATTCATTGTCTTTATATTATTGCCTCATTAGTTAATTGTGTTGTGTAGCAGGAAATGTCAGATTGGTGCCTGTTATTCTGCCTGTCAAGTCTTTTAATGAGCGAGCAAAGGAAGGTTTTTAAATTGACATGAAAGCTCCTGCGGAGAAGGTTTTCATGGAAACTCTGGAGGGTGCTTATTGAGAAAGTTAATGTTCCAGGCAAAGTAGAAGGAGCTCTGTTTTTTTGCAAACAGCATAAAGACACACTGTAACCATTTTATATCTTTAAATCCTTTTAAAAGATTGACAATTTTTATTTGCGACAGTAATGCTTTATCTCTTAATAGTAGCTGGTGGGCTTTTAAATGTAGCCTATGTAAATGTGGAATTTTTAAAAGCTTAAATGCTTTTGTAGAAATTGTGTATAGTAGTGGTTTTGAATTGAACAGTGCATACTACTGTATGGGATTAATGTTTCATTCAACTGAAAGGTTTCTTTGAATGGTTAGTATGGCATCTTGATGTTATAGCTACAGCATGGTGAGATGCATCCAAATGTTTTGTATACAACATTTATTAATAATCATATCTTACACTGGAAGAAAGCAGGGCTAAGTCTTTAATTTCTGCATGGATCAGATGTACTTCTGAATACAAACTCTACTTGACTGTATGTAGATAGACCCTTTCTCATAGATGAATGCCTTAGTTTGATGATGTAGAAGTGAACAATCAAAACGAAAACTTTAGTTTTATTAAAGGAGTCAAACACAATGTGCAGGCATCCATTGGGCTAGACTCCCCAGCATCTGATTTATTTCACTGCCCTGCCAGACAGCACAATGCTTTTACTCAATGTCAGTTTTTATTGCTGAGCTGTATGCAGGAAACGACACTTTCTGCCAAAGAAAATGTCATCAAGTTGTACAGAGATATTCATTCTTCGGGTGCAACCAAACACAACCTGTTTTCCCATTCCACAGTCATCCATATATATATATATATATATATATATATATATATATATATATATATATATATATATATATATATATATATATATATATATAATATATATACAATTACAGGCCAAAAGTTTGGACACACTTTCTCATTCAATGCGTTTCCTTTTTATTTCCATGACTATTTACATTGTAGATTCTCACTGAAGGCATCAAAACTATGAATGAACACATATGGAATCACGTACTTAACAAAAAAGTGTGAAATAACTGAAAACATGTCTTATATTTTAGATTCTTCAAAGTAGCCACCCTTTGCTTTTTTTATTAATAAGGGAAAAGATTCCACTAATTAACCCTGACAAGGCACACCTGTGAAGTGAAAACCATTTCAGGTGACTACCTCATGAAGCTCATTGAGAGAACACCAAGGGTTTGCAAAAGTTATCAAAAAAAAGCAAAGGGTGGCTACTTTGAAGAATCTAAAATATAAGACATGTTTTCAGTTATTTCACACTTTTTTGTTAAGTACATAATTCCATATGTGTTCATTCATAGTTTTGATGCCTTCAGTAAGAATCTACAATGTAAATAGTCATGAAAATAAAGAAACCCATTGAATGAGAAGGTGTGTCCAAACTTTTGGCCTGTACTGTATATATACACACACACACACATATACATACATACATACATACATACATACATACATACATACATACATACATACATACATACATACATACATGTATTTTTAACCAGGGCTACAGTTTTCAGATTGCATTATGTGTTTACATAATTGCAAAAGGGTTCTCCAATGTTCTCTCAGTTAGCCTTTTAAAATGATATCAGATTAGTAAACAGAATGTGCCTTTGGAACATTGGATGAATGGTTGCTGATAATGGGCAATGTAGATATTGCATTAAAGATCAGCCACTTCTTTCTACAACAGTCGAGAACCCTTTTGCAATTATATAAGCACATAATGTAATCTGAAAACTGCTGCTCTGATTAAAAAAACAATGCAACTGATCTCAGCTGGTATTCTGTCTGTAATGGAGTGGAATGGAAATTTCTAAGTGACCCTGTGTGTGTGTGTGTGTGTGTGTGTGTGTGTGTGTGTGTGTGTGTGTGTGTGTGTGTGTGTTTAAAAAAAAAGAAGATATTTTAGGGTTTTTCCTTTTTATTTTAGAACTGCTGAAGAGAGACAAATGGGGGAGAGAGAGAAGGGGTATGACATGCAGCAAAGGACCTCAGGTCAGATTCTAACCTGGGGCGCACGCTCTACCAGGTGAGCTATAGGCCGCCCTTTTCACATATATTTCTGTGAAAATGTGTTAACTGTTGACTTAGTATGTGTGCTCTCACGGTTCTGTGCAGCTGGGTGTGGCAGTGTGTGGCAGGTTAGTGATGTTTGCAGAGTTCATGAGAGAGAGAGAGAGAGAGAGAGAGAGAGAGAGAGAGAGAGAGAGTGTGTATGTATCATGTTAATATTAAGAAGTCATGTAATTTAATTTGAAACATTATTATCAACAATCCACAGCCACAATGCTACTACTGTATATCCGGGTTTAGGAACGTTAGCAACTGTCGCCTGTGTTGCTCGCCTAAGCGTGTTTCTATAGTAAGCATCCAATTAGAGTTATGTTGGAACAAATACAATTTTAATAACATTTTAACTTATAATACTGTACAATAATATACTAAGGCTGTCTAGTTCTACACTGTGACACATGAACAATGCTGTTTCTTTATGCATGTCGTCTACATGGATCATCATCTGGTGATGATTTGCGACTGTTGGTGACTTTGTCTGGGACTTGTAGCTTTAGCCTGATATCATATGAGTAGACATGATGTGCATATTTAAGACCCCTTTACATGGTTGTTGTTTTAAAATGAGTCAGATAGAAAAATATAGAAACGTCTGTTGAAATTAAAAAGACAATTCAGCCAAGGAGCATTAGATAGCTACGTACAGCTGAAACTATGCTATAGTTGCTAGAAATGACAAACCATCTTTAGTTTAGTTCTGTGTAAAATAAAAGTCCCATTGTTTGAAAAAACATTACTATTAATTTCGAGTGGTAAATCTGACTGAAACAGATCGACAAAACCAAACAATGGTGTACTTCTCTGCATTTGTTTTGTTGTTTTTTGGAGGACAATTGGGGAATTTTATTCTGCACATGGGCCAAACCTTGGATTTTAAATTCACCCACTGTGCCATTGTCTCAAACAGTGCTGCACAATGATTTTTTTCATCGTCCTTGCATAATCAACTTGCACAATAAACGCATCACAAAAATACTACGACACATTGCGAAAGATACTAAGTTTTTTTTCTTTTTTATTAGTTGAAAGAGATTATCAGACAACTGCAAACAAATTTGTGTTCGGTTTAATTTTCAATTTATTTAATCAAAGACAAGCAATTTGTTGTATTTTAGCAGTATACTAAAAGCAGCAGAAAGGAAGAACGGAGTACACTTCAACATCGGTTTGTATCCTAAGTAATATTGTTATCGGGATATTGAACGACGTTGACCTTATCGCATATCTCATATTATCCTCATATCCTCTAGTCTCAAAGCCGAGAAATGTTTTCCATTTTCCAGCACAAAACTAGCTACAGCTAGCTATCTAGCACAATGATCAACTGAAGGGCAGATTGAAAATAAACCAACAAATATGAATGTCCTCTTCAGCAACATTTGCCTGATTTATACAAAGTTATAACATTTGTCAGTGACGTTTAAAAAGGCAGCACCTTACACCTCAGTGTTGATGTGTGCTTTTACTGACTGGCTAAAAACAGCCAGGGAAAGATGATGAGGAGTTGTCGCTAAATGAGGGTATGATGAGGCTAATATGAGGCCCAGACGCTGGGAGTATGATTAACACAACAAAGACTCTAATTGAGGGAACAATAGTGACGTATGACATATTCATGCAAACAGACACACACACACACACACACACACTAAAAAACATAGTTTTTGCCTCTAAATAAAGTCTAGGCAGGCACTCGAGGACAGAAATAAAGTGTTTGGTGATGATAATTGTTTGCATTTCTTTGTCTCACCCAGTGTGATGTGGAGATGTGAAGAGTCAACATAACAAACCCGTTGAGACAGTCGGCAGTCATTTCCCGGCTGTTGTGCATCTCCAGTCTCCACCCTGGTTAGATGTCGTCCTCTGAGTTGTTAGAAGAAGGATACAGTCCTCATCAAGGTAAGCAAACACCCACATGTCTATTGACAGATTGGAGCTCCTTCCATATTAAATTATTTGTACCAGGAGCATGCAGTACAATCAATTATTTTCAAATAATTTCAAGGTTTGACAGTATATGATTTTTATTTCATAAACTGACATTTATTTTTCTTTCTTTTGACTTTTTACTTAGTCACACCTTTTCTGTTTAGTGGGCAAAACTACAGTTGTAACTAGCCTGGAAACCATAAGAATCTGCAAACTCATGTTTTATTTGCTCAGACAGATTTCCAGCCAGCCAGTCCCTGGTCAGGCCAATCACAACGGTTTATCTCATATGGAGTGGGTTTCAAACTGATTACTGACAATTTGCGCAGCCTTCGCTCTTTACGCAAAATACGTGATGACTTCATTTTTGGCTTGCGCACCCTTGCGCCGGGGACCCGATGGCAAGCATAGTATTTATTTTCAAATTCTGATGGAAAAATATGGCAACAATTGCTCACAGTCATGTTGATGCTACACCATCACAGCTCATCTCTGCATGCTGTAGTAGGCCTATACAGTTGTGTCCAGAGTAGAGGATGGATACCCGAACCGAGCCCGTCGGGTACACAGATATTTAGAAATGATCTTCGGTCTTGGAGCGGCCTCTAGCTCACCCAGTAAGAGCGTTCGCCCCATGTTGGCTGAGTCCTACATCGGCGCAGGGTTCAAATACGACCTGCTGCCCTTTGCTGCATGTCATCCCCCATCTCTCTTCCCCTTTCATATATATCCACTTTCAAATAAAAGGAAAAGCCCCAAAAAAATAATCTTAAAAAAGAAATGATCTTCGGGTTCGGGTCTGGCTCGGTCTCATCAGTGCGATAAGGCATTGAGCATTTTAAATTTAAAAAAGCTTATTCTGTAGGCGCGCGCCTGTGTTAACGTGCGCTTGTTCCCCCGTGTGCGCATTATGCGCTCATCTGTTGAGATTTCTCCTACAAACGTACATGTGTCATTAGTATGAGAAAAAAAAGACATTTTAACTGTGTCGGGCTCGGGTCGGGCTCGGGCCGGGTTCAGTTACTGCTCTGTCAGACGCGGGCCGGGCTCGGACAGAAAAATGCGGCCCTATCGGCACTCTAGTCCCGAGGCATTTTGGTCTACGGACGTTGATAATGCCCATTGGAAATCCAACGCAAACTGAAATGGTTCCAGACTAATTTGCATTTGCGATTTGGTCTGGCGATGTGAGGCTAACAGGTAACACTAAATTACACAAACTAGCGCGGAGTCTAGCAGATTGATTGATTTATTTTTGTCATAATGTTACCACTAAGAGTAACCACACATGTTGCAAGACGTACCCAAATAGCTTTTATTAATTTGTCAGCCCTTCGGTGAATTATGGGCACTTGTAAGCTTGCCGATTTGAAAAAGTAAACATTGAAATAGCTTTTTCCACCAATTTCATTCACAATTTTCAATTTTTATTTTACATTCAATTTTAACCTGTGTTATTGATGAGAAAATGTGCTGGGTCCTAACACTTGGACAGATATACATATAGACGACTCCACCCTATCTGCTTGCAGCGGAGCCAATTTCATGACTTTCAGAAGCAAAGCGAGCAGCCTTCTTGCTTCTCAGTATATTCATTTGCTTGCACTGAGCCGAGGGCAGAGGGGCCTAAACATATTGATTGGTCACATAGCCGTGAGAGGCACTGATAGGAATCAGACCTCCACCTGCATTTGGGGATTGAGTGTGATGGTGGCGATTAGTGATGGTCTCAGCTCACTGTCTCTAATTTCTTTTTTTTTATTACGATTCATGTGTTTTGTAACACTGCTTCTGTTTCTGTAACTGATCTGTCCAAGGTATTTCCCTGCCTATTGTTCAGTGAATTAATGCATGAGTTAATCAATGCTTCTATTTTGGGCTTGCATGTTTATTTCAGGCTTCAGCGGTTATTCTGAGATGGTCAGTTGTCTGTTACGGTTAGTCTGTCGTGATCCCTCATCTCACCAGGCGGTATAAATTAACCTGAAGTAGAATGGGAGGAGGGAGAGATGAGGAGTTGTTTTGTGATACAATTGCTCCTTCAACTCCATGTGAAGGACATGGTGTGGTGTTTAACTACTTTAGGCTGGCACCTTTTCCTGATTTATACATTTCAACTACCTTTTCTCGCAAATCGTGACACCTCTTTTTCTTTCCTCATGGTTCAGTGAAATGGTTTATTAAAGGCAATGTAAAGTTTTTTGATCAGTGCCATTTTGGGTGATTTCAGTCATCATTGTTATTTAAAAAGGGCAAACACAATTATGTGGATAATAAATGGCTTCACCTGACCACTATCCCTAAATAAAAGAGAGGTTTTCTGCATGATCAGTCATATTTCCCAGAAACTGGACAGTATTTTACAAATTTTGCAAGGTTATGTAAATTTATAAGCCCAACTGTGTGCAATATATACAGTATAACCTTAGTTCTAAATAATTAAGCAACTCTTTAATGTCCCTCAATCTCAGTTAGCTTAGCTTTGCACAAAGATTTGAAATGGTAAAACAGCTAGCTTGGCTCTGTCCAAAGGTAACAAAATCCCCACCCATCCCTCTCCCCAAAAACAAAATCCACATACCATCATTTCAAAGCTTGCAAACACAATAATTAAACGAAGGTACAGTAGACTAGTTTTTAACATCTTTTAAATAAAATCCTGCTTTCAGTATCCTTTTTAGATGAAATGTCATATTTAATAAATAATTGTCACAAATAATGAAATTGTCACAAATAAAATCTAATCACATTTCAATCAGGAGAGACTTTGTTGCAGATATACAAAGATTTATTGTACATAAGCATAATATGAAATGTACAATCTTTGGATTTGGATGGATCGTTATAAAATAATTTTTAAAAGGTGTTGAGAAGCCAAGATATATCCCCGATGGAACCTACACACTGGTGATGGTGGAGAAGGAACCCGAAGACCAAACGAAGGAGCTGTCTGCCGGAAGGGGACTCAGGGTGCCGTGGCTGACGATGACCAGAGGTGAAAGGGGAGGAGGAGGGTTGCACGTTTGCCTGAAAAGACAGCTGACAGCAACAGAGAAAAGACATTTAAAGCAGGATGTCATGCTGTGATTGGATCATGAACTTCCTGGCCAATTCTGGTTGGTTTACTGAAAAGTGAATGCCTCTAAACAGCTGAATAGTTTTAGGAAGAGAGCAGTGCTTCGAAGTCTTCCTGAAAGAATTTGCGCTGAGCTCCATTTGTAAATGAACAACTTCAGGTAAATTCCAAGAAGCTGGCTGTAAATATTTAACGCTCCCCCAGAAAGCGAAAACTACTCCTTTTTTAGATTTACAAACTTATGACACCAATATTTCCATTGTGATATTATATATTTACCATGTTGCATCTCTGATTTGTTTACTCTTCCTATGCCATCACCTCTTCTTTTTTCCTTTTTTCCTTTGTCCTCTTCCTTCACCAGACTCATCTGGTCACATGGTCTCTGGCTGCAGATTTAGGGGATTAGCTGGAGATTTGGTTTGCTTTTTTTCTGCAAAGCTGAGGGCCATGTGCTCCTAAAAAGCAGACGGACAAGGGAGTATAAATTTCCTTTGCAACCTGGCTTATTAGGTCTGTCTCTTTAACTTTAGCGCCCACACTTACTTGACACTACAGCAGCTTTTTAGAATTCACTGTTTAAAGGTGACATAATGCGCATTACCTTTCACAATTACAAGCATCATTGATAGATGATGAGCCAAAAAGACTGCAGCAGCTGAATAACAGATAATGAGCTGACCTTTAGTATGTTTTTTTCAAATTTGTTTTCATGGTGTGCAATAAGAACTCTTAAGAGGTCACACTTTGTGGCACCCTTGCAAAGCTAATTGAAGTATTTAAAATGAAATGTA